>NC_064026.1:26828718-27133855 GCF_917208135.1 Athalia rosae | reverse complement strand
CCGTTATCCGAACGCGCCACGGTACACGAATAAAAAGGTACGAACCATTGACGTAATTTTCCATTGACGAAAGCCACTCACGCTCGAACTCATTCGTCAAAATATTATACCACCCTCCGCGATATTACATTGTCTAAAACAAGGGAGGGTAAAAATATCTGAATGAACCAACGGTGTACACACTACGCACGTTAACTAGCCCACTTCAATTTTATATCGGGTATACGAATGCTCCGGGCAATTACCAATTCAAAGTCCATCTTGAAACCGGCAACCCTTGAAAATCGGGTGTTCTCTTCGCCTGCAGTATATTTTACTACCCCCGCTTAAAATTGAGCGGTGTAATTTTTTTCTCCTCAAGTTCTCTTTATCCCTCAATAATTAATTACGACCTCTTTTTTTTCATCGTGAAAGCGGTCGATGTTCGACGATTATCATCATCATCGTTCGCGCGAGGTGTAAATTATTTCCGTTTGTGCATGCGTACGGTCTACTCTTTTGAACAGAGTGCATTATCGCGACCTTTTTCCATCCGGTGACCGACTCCCGGAGTGAAATAATAGCGATTACTTGGGGATTCTCGCCTCTCGTTGCATAGCGATGCACCCGGCGTCTCTCGGTGCCCCGCAGCCTCTGCGTCTTCGGTTCGTCTTGAGCGTGTAACGCGCGTGCGGGAGTATTGGAGCGTCGCGACGCCCCGCGTCGGCTAATGTTCTTTAATGTGTGGGAGTCTGGGGGATGTGGCAACGTTGTGTTTACCCCCACCTTATTTTTCCGAAAACATGCGCGCGCATTTCACCCACCTCGTCATCGGGTACCGCGGTCAATACTCCAGGCGTCGCGACGGGGAAAGCACGCTACCAGAGCCAGTTGGTAGTTGGTTCACCCGTGAGTGCTCAGCGTGCAGCTAGCCCAACATCGCGGTTGTACGCGGCGTACATAAAATACGTATACGGAGTAAATGCCCTGTACATATATTTATTAATCTCATATACATATATATATGTATGCATATATAAATGTATATACGTACGTAAGGGAGGAGGGGCATCTGGTCGCAATACCTCCATAAATATACACTATATATGCTTACCAATTACATAAACGTGGGTTGATCCTTCGCTTATATGGAGGGTGCTCCGAAACTTCCGGTCTGAAAGATTGTTGTTTTTTTTTTTCTCTCAACAGATTGAAGTATATATATATATAGGAAAATTTCGATTGTACAACAACACGACTGTTCATCCCTCGAATTTTACCGAGGGTTAAAATCTCGATAAATCTCACGCGGTGGTTTGAGATGAATATTTCAAGCGCCAAGTGCACTATGTGATTCGTTACATGTACCGAGTTCGTAATCTCTGCACCTCTTACTTAGCACTCTGGGTATATTGCCGGTGTCGTAATAATTATACATATATATATATATATATATAGCCTGTATTCGTCCGTGTTATTAATATTCGTGCGAAGTTATCAGTATTATTAATCTTCTCATTTCACGTATTGCGTCAATCGAAAAGTCAGTGGTGATCCGCCAAGTGCAGAACTTCTGCGGTACAGTGACAGCGTTGAACCACCGTGCAGGATAAGAAGATTGTTAGTGTTAGTTACGTTGCGTTACGTTGCGTTGTTGTTATACTGTGATCACTGTGTTTTGGGGCAGATCGTTTGTGCGGAGATACTGCTCCGGTTTATCTTACTGTAACGAGTGAAGCAACCCCCTCCACCTTCGCCTTTATCTTCACCTTATCTCGGCTCACACCTTATTTTTATTGTCCTCCTACCTACGACCTTGCCCCCCGGCGTCTGTATTCCTCGAATAGTCAAAGAGGTTCTTCATTCCTCTTCACCAAAAGTGGAGAACAGATATTATGTGTGTTCTGAACTGAGCATGTTCGCCTCCTCTGCCAGCTATCGCCACGCAGCAGCCGGCCTCATGGATATATGGATATTCTTCTTCGCTATTGCCGGTGAGTTGTATTTATTCGGAGTACGTCATTGTCCAGAGAAACCGAGACCTTCTTCGACGATCACGATCGAATTTTCCAATTCTCGTCTTCATCTCCGTCCACATCGACTTCTCATCCCAACGAATCCAGACTCGTCCGTCCGTAACTCATGCGCTCACCGAATACCATGCGGTTGACGCACTACGAACTCTGTCGCGTTACGTTACCTCTACTACACACGTTTGACGTAAGGTGTACATGATCTCCACGACACGTGGGAATTTGCATACGCGATATTTTGCACCCCACTCCTCAACCAGCGGTCACACATTGCCGGTAGTGTACGCAACGTATCTCCTCGAGTCAATCGATTTCTGTCCATCGATTAACGGACCGCTGGTTTCGTTTTCCTCTTTCTATTTTTGCTTTTTCCCTCAGACCGATAAACGAGAACAGTGCAGTGGTCCAGATATATTCTACCCGCACTATCGAAGATGAATGAACCGGTTATAAAATAACAGAGCGCTGTGACCGGGGATATATATATATATATAAATATATATTGAAGAGACAATGAAAATTTACATGGCCTCGGAAATAAAATGCAAATACTTGTACGGGGGATTAAATATCGTGACATTTGAAAGACCTGACGCGTTCGAAAATTCGATACCAGCCGTACCGTATACAGCATAGGCGGCGATCGTGAATCTTTTTTGTCGGAATCCCGAGGGATGTTTTTCGGTGGACCGTACGCCCCCCTCTGTCTTCCCGTAGGCATTTTAAAAATACCACCGACTCTTCTTCCCCGGGTTCACACGAGGGTGACGAACACGAGGAATCAGGAAGAGGGTGTAAAAATTTCGGGGAATCACCCCGCGCGCGTAAATCTACCTCACAGGTTCCCGTACGATTTCATCGTCTGAACTCCGAATTACGACCGTGTCGAGATACGCCAAAGTGGTTGGTTCGTGAGATCCTCGGAGGTAGAAATGAAAAGTCGAGTCAAAAAGGACTCGGCTGACAATGAGTCATTTACACTCACGTTTACGATGAGAATCTACGGTGAAACTTAATTGCCATCGACTTTCCTTCCTGCACTCCAGTTGTGTGTGTATACATTTACCGCAGGAGTATCGGTACCTATGTAAAGGAGTCCCTTTCGAGTCCTTGAAGTTACCGTCCTGCAGGATGCCAGTAAATGGTATGTTTGAACCGCTTCTACTTTATACGAAAGGGAAGAAAATATAAGCAGCTATGGCGCCAGTAGAGGAGTACGGGGCGAGGGTCGTACACCGTATAACGTACCTATACTACCGTAACTTTGTAACAGATGGTCGACATCTTTCGGACCTGAACGACCCTCGAAACGCTTTCATTTTCGCATTTTACCCCGGTCTACGAAGATGAAAAATGAAAAAAAAAAGACAAAAAATTGGAAGAAGATCCAGAAAATCACTGTTCTCTACAGGGTATGATTTACCCCAGGCTGGTCGGTTCTTGAGAAACGTTTCTCACATTCGAACCGCAGGAATAATTGTCTGTTTAAGACATTAAAGTATAATCTCATATGCGGTTGAAGAAACGGACGGAATGGGAAAAGTAAATGAATATAAAACTAGTCGACGGGGTTTCGTATCTCGGCAGTTCGTATGCAGATATACGACATAGCTCGGTTATCTTTGTAATTAATTATCAAATGAACTATCGAGTGGTACCAATTGAAGTTCGTTCGCTGGTATATACCTATGCACTTTATATACCCACGTGGAAAATAAATTAATGATCGTCGGGGGCGAACTGCTTTACTACCCGACTCTTATCGCTGCCTCATACCTGATCTTTTAAATATTACATTTACCACTCAGAGAGAGTCATTCTAACTAACCAACCAACCGGCCAACCACCTGGACCTACCTGAAACGAAACGGCGTTCTGTTCACTCGGCCCTGAAGAGATAGCGTTAACCGCACGTATTACGTCCCCGTGTCTACCGAGTGCTCTTCTTTCAGGTGTCCGCGGGAAAAAAGGGATAGTCGCGGTTATAATTGGACCGAATTCGAAATTGATAGCCTAGTTTCGGACGAAGTCGTTCCGCCAAATTCGAAGTCGTTTCGCAAATCTCGCGAGAGCGGACGAGCGAATCGAAACGTTGAATTCACCGGCATCCTACGTTACGCGGACGGTTAATTGAACGGGTACACCCGTTAAATGTAAATTTACACCGCGATGCAGCGGAGGAATGCTTCGAAGCGTAGTGGCTCGGCTATATTCTGCACCGACACGTTTCATCATTGAGATAATGAGACGACGATGTGGTGGTGGTGGTGGTGGTGGTGGTGGTGGTACGACGGAGAGGAGACGTGATTTCGGTAGATTGGAGATCACAAATGAAACCCAACGCCGTCGATATATAAACGGGTTTGATTGCCGTCTGGCATCTAGCCTCCTCATATCGCACTTCTATAATACGAATGTGCTTTGGAAATTGGAGTTTGCGGTTAGAGAGAATCTCCGCCGCGCAGTTGCAATGAGCCGCGCATCCACCGTACTAAAATAATTCATACCGTGGAAAATAAGATCGATTGACGAGGTATAATACCGAGGAGATGACGGTCGTTTTCGATAATTTCGACAAAATATGCGTGGAAACATCACATCTCCGACGATATTTCGTATCGCTTTACGTTCATACGGCCGTACGTACCACCGTATGAACGTATAATTACGATCTTGAATACTTTTACACTCCCAACGTCAATTCGCGTTTAAACTGGGCCACGCATTTCTGCTGTCTACGTCGACCCCGTGATTATATTACGTTGGTTTGTACATACGTACGTACGTACGTACATGTAATACGATATAATTATGGCGGGAGTGTTGGAGCTTCGATGCTTTTAGTACTTGTCGTGACCTCTCGCTTATGAAATTATGACACGCAGCAACGGCAGCGGAGCAGCTCAAGAGTTTCGAGGAAAGGCGTTATCGTACGAACATTATCGTACACCTGGTGTGTGTTCATAGAATAATAACGTTATTAAAAAATAACAATAATAACGAGGATAATACTATGAGGGAGTCGCAGTCGCAGCGGGCGAAATATAACGTTCGTGCATAGGGTCACGTTTTCCATCGATCGACGAACGGAGGGAAAGACGACGTGTAGACTCCGTCAGTTTCGACGAGCTTCCAGTCGTTTTTGGGGTAGTTTCAAGGTAGAGGTAGAATACGACCTGCCCTCCCTTTCGCCTATACCGCCATCCACTCGGTCGAAGAATCAATAGCTTCGCAAAGAAATTTACCCCGCTGTATACGACGTGCCTCGAGTGAATTCTCGATTTCCCATATCCTGCCGCTCATATACAAACGCGAATGCGTTTCATTTCATTTCATCTTTGTAGTTTCGTTGCAGTCCGTTCGGTGAAATTACAGGAGACTATCGCCTCGCGATCTCTCTCTTTCTTTTTCCCCCATCTTTGTCTTCATTCTTTGGTCAGATCGATCGATGAGAGTAGTTGAAAAATGAAATAGATAAAGAAGAAGAATAAGGTCAGGGTTGGTGGATAAGGTGTGTAATTAATTGAGCTTTAATTAAAATTTCGATCAACTTTACGCTACGTGGAGGTGAGGAAATTGGAAGTGTCACTTTACTCCGGAACCCCAGCTTCTTCGAAACCATTTTCCATCACCCTCGGCTCTCTGACTGCTGTTAAGTCCCATCTTTTTCATGCTGCCGTATTTTCTTTCTTCCTTTCTTTCTTCCTCTTTTTCTTTCTCTTCTTCTTTTTTCCTTCTTTCACTTTCCTCGCGGGACTGAGAACTGGTCCTCTTATCCGTTATCAAGATTGCAGATTGTCTTCTAGACGAGACAGGTACGCGCGGGGTGTCTGGCAGCTGATGATTTTATATTTTTCACGAGTCCTTGCTTCCTTCTCCTATTATTCTTATTCATTTCTCTTCTTCAATAATATATTTCATGCCCCCCCCCCCCTCTCCCATTCTTCAATTTTTTCCCCATGTTATTTCTGTATAAAGCGTGCCGACCTGGTGGGTCGCATAAAAGATTTTCCCTGCGCCGTAGTTGCCCTCCAGCAGCAGCAGCAGCAGCAGCTGGCCACCATCTTGAGTCATCTATAGGAAATCTGCTCGTCAAAATAGAAGATGGCCAGGATATTTCTTCCTTAATATGTTAGGCGATCCAGGTCGCTTGTCAACAACTTTACTCGTACATGTTCGACTCAGCTGGATCGTGTACATATGTATACATGCTGTATGTAAATTCACATGGACTTGATTTCGAGAAAAATCTATTCGAGTAACTTCGAATCAATCGAAACAGTTGCACTAGACTCTGAACTACCAAAATAATTTCCACTGTTCAAAGGCAATTCCATAAGAACACGTGACGGACGTTATACATTATACATCCTTATTTTCCGTTGTTCAAGGAGCGAAATATCGTAAGAAAAAACACAAGCGATATACGTGTATAAATTTTAGAGAGGTGGGAAAGAATGTAGATAAGAAAAAAAAAATGAGGAAACGGGATGATAGTAAAATAACTAGCGAGAAAAGTAGCTGGTAGAAGGTGGGAAAAATAAAGAAAAGAAAAAAAGTGGAAAAAGAGCTAGAATCGCAGCACCCAGAGGGACGATACACAGCACCTTCCATCATCTATACATTCTGATCTGCGGTATACCTACTGTAGAGAAGAATGTGAGAGGAAAGCAAAGATGAAAGTTGAAAGAAATAGAAGGAAGAAAAAGCAATAAGTAGAGAAAGAAAAGTGCGAAAGGCACGGCGAAAGAAAGGCGAAAAAGGGGGATTACCCGTTGTCGATTCCCGTCTGCCATCTCATACGTCAAATCCGGTAGGATTTGTGAGCCGACCACCTTCAACGGCAAGCAAACCCCAAATCTTCAAAACGCCCACCTATATCTCGCATACACCTATGAGAAAAAAACATGCAAAGCTTTCTCCCCTCTTGTCCTTCTCCATCGTTCCTTTTCGATAGAACCAACAAAAAAAACAAAAAAAAAAAGGAAAATGAGAAATTGTGCTCAGCGTACTGCAATATTACACGTAAAATACATTTCTAGTCTCCGAAGACGTCACGAAATCAATTACGTCGGTCATACTTTTACGCCCGATTCATCGATTCGCTTGTTTTATTACCCCCTTATCGGGAATTACACTTTTAATATCAACGTCTCGCGCTTGTTGGAAGGAAAATATACGCGAATCTTTACGATGAAAAGAACTCGAGAGAAAATGAAGTTATCCCAAGAATTCGAAGGAACGAGATAAATGAAACTATCGTACGAATCGGTGCGACGACGGGGGAAATCTGGGGACGAGGGAAAAATAAAGATGACACTACGGCGTTCTTACGTATCGACTGTGCGCTTGTACTCGGAATTTTCCATGAGAGTGCATGGATAACGCTGTCGGCGGTAAGACCGTCTGAAACAGCGGAGGTACGTACGTACATCCAAGGAATGACCAGCGTATATTAAATTGTTTCCATTCCACGGATATGGGGTTACCGCAGCCGAAGACGTCGACGACGAGGAGTACGACGACGTTGGCCAAGGGGTCGAGTGCACGTGTAGCTAGACGTGAAACGCGTACGTATGAAATACATATGTAATAACGCACATACGCCTATACGTATATATATATATATAGAACAGAAAATACCTCGGCTGTGGGATACTTGAGGTTACACGCTCCGACTGTTGGAGACGTTGGCGCGGGGTCGTCTTTCATTGAATTGCCGAGCACGTGATCGGAAAATCTCGAGGTTTCAAATGGCTGCTGGACAGGTATCTCGAGTCCAGGTTTTTCAACATCGTTAAAAAAAATAATCGTCCCAAGTCTCGCGTTCTACTCCATAAAACACCGTGAATACTACCGCGTATTTTATCTTCACGTTTTTTTACTCGCGGGAAAGCCTGCTCCGAAGGCTGCTGGATTTCGTTGAATTGTAATCACTGCAGTTATCCTTCGGACGAGATGACGATTCCGAAGAGAAGCTGGAAAATATTTTTCATCCTTCGCCGAAAGATGATTTTATTCGCCGGCAGAAATATATTATATTTCATGTACTACGTATACGGGCTTATGTTACAACGCTGCGACGGCACGTAGTACGAGCTTATTTTATTCTGGATCTATCTTATTACAGACACATAGCGTACGTACATGAACACCGTCTAAGGTAATACCTACGTGCTTATAAAGTGGTGTAAGTTTCACGCGATTTGTAACTGTGACAACTGAACGGTATGAAGAGGGTGACGGTATAGCCGTCCAACTTTACCTGGCTATTTCATCGACTGCCGAATACGTGATCGGAAAGTTTTGCCATTTGAACGCATAAAAAAGAAATAAGAAATAAAAAAAAAAAAAAAAAAAGAGAGGAACAGAAAAATAAAAGAAGTAAAACGAATAAGAAAATGGAAATTGTGAGAAGTGTGCGATATCCGCGCACACCTGCGACTCGGATTATATTCTTTCTTCGTTTTTCGAATCGATATTTTTTCGGTTTTTTTCTTTTTCAGTTTCTCATCGTTTTCAGATCGAAGGAGATACCGCTCCAGGAGCAGTAGCGGTAATACCGCAATGAGTGAGGAAAACGGGGAAAAAAGTGAAAACGAATCCACCGTAATACGCTGTAGAATGGAATACGCGAATATTTTATTTTCTCCGTAGGATGCAAACGTTACACAACGCGGCTCGAGATTAATCGCATAGCGTAATAATCTATAACATACAATGGTTTCGGGAAGAAACCGCGAACCTTAATTCAAAAAGAATTCTCTCTCTTCTTCGTTTTTTCTTTCGTCGTTCCTCTTCTCTCAACAGCGTTAATTTAATTGGTAGCTGTAGCAGCCACGTGTTACGGTTACGATAATAAAATATAAGTGGGGTCATCGGGTGAGAGAAAAAAAGGTATATGAATACATTACGGAGGTTTGGCTCTGGTTCAGCTTTTTGGCTGGGCTCTATTGATCGTTTGGCATTTTTCCTTTCTTCTACATTTTTCTTTTTTTCGAACTCATTTTTTTAACCCCCCTTTCCTCTTCCTTCTGTCCTCTCTCTCTCTCCCTCCCTCTCTCAATTTCCCTCCGTTTTGTTTCTTTTTTTTTCCCCTTACTCGTTTCCTCTCTTTCTCGCCGCTTGAAGAAAACCTCGATTTACGACTACGCCGTTTTATTTTTCGGCCCTTTATATTCTTCATTCCCGCATACATACCACCGTGGCGCACGCACGTACGCCACACGTACAATACGTTCACGTTTATAAGGTCACGTCGTATAAAAATTTAAGCTCCCACAAGCCACCGAGTAATTGGTCCCTAAAGCTTAGAGACACAAACATATGTGTGCAGGTATATCCTGTACGTACAATATATACATACAACACGGACGGGAATCGAGTCTCGAACGGACCACGCAACCTCGATGACCAACGGAGAGAGAGAGAGATCCACTCGCGATCGAGAGAACGAATAAATAAATAAATCAACATTCTCTTCCGCTTCTTCATCGCGACTTCGATATCGGGGATTACACCCCGTTGAATTACGATATCATACTTACGGGACAATCACATCTCGAGGACGAATTTGCGAGATGAAGTAAAAAAAGAAAAAAAAAAGAAGAGAAACTAGAAATAGGTTTGGCGGCAGGTGCTGCAGGGTCGGGGGCTAGGGACTCGTCGAATCCGAATCCCCGGCACTGCAGGTATACATCCGATGCAGGCGCGTGTGCGAGAAGTTCTTCGAATGGTCGTATACGAGCCGTGTTCAGATTCCGAGAGAAGAAGGTCCAGCTGATTCGGGGGCTGGATCCCCGCTGGGTATCTCGGTCCTCGAATCGCTCTTCGCTCACCGAGCAGGTGTGTTCGAAAGCGGGCGAGCGGGCGAGCGGCGAGGAAGAAGAAAGAGAATCGAGGAAGGGAGAGGAACTCCATCCACCGCTACGCGCACCGCGTAGGTACTTCGAGGCCCTGCACCTTTCGAGTTCTATTGCACACCGCGGGCACACAGGTATACATATATCGGTACCACTCGAAACCAAAGGAAAACCTGCGCCGCGCAGGACTTGTGAACTGTGAGTCCGACGTAAGCGGCAGGTAGATGCGGAGGATCGCATTGTTCGCGTGAGCATGCTCGTACAGCGCTAAGTTAACGCCTGAGGTAATGAGGTAAAGGATAAGGTAAAAGCGGAGCCGGCATGCACGTCCTCTGAGCAAAAGTGTGAAGTGCGGAGTATACGGAGGAATTCAACGATCGTAAAAGCGTATGTATGCGTGTGCTCGCACACATTGGAGTAGGCTAGGCGACGCGATGGATCAAGCATTAATATAGTTGCTTACCTGCCTCCCGCAGCACACCACGGCGCAGACCACGCGCCGTACTAATTTACCTGTCGTTTTCCACGCAGGTATATATGTATGTATTCCACGTTTCGCGTACGTATAAATAGAGATATATATATATATATATATATAATATATCCCTACGATCCTGCGTAACAACCTACCAGTTTGACACGAGCTGCCACCGCTGCTGTTGGCAGAAGCCGCGGAGTTCACAGAGAATAGTTTCACGTATACGTAATATTCCGATGAACGACGGAGATCAGAAGTTGGGGGAACAGAAGCCTCCTCGGCGTACATGTACATGTATATATCCGAATTCTTCGACGATTCGAACCGTGCCGTGATCACCGTAGAACTCGACACGAAGAAAATAGGGAAACAAGAATCCGGGGTCTCCCGTTTCTCCGAGTTGAAATTCTATTATGCATCCGCGAAAATTAATTTTTATTCTCACGCCGCATGCACCGTAACATCTGCTGCACCTGCTGAACTTCCGTTTTGCGGTTAAAGTATTATTAGCGATGTTCTAGTTCGCGTTGAACCGTAGGGATTGGAATAACCACGCTGCGATAATAGTCGAAACGAGATGAAAATCTTAAACGATTTCCTATGCGAGGCGTCCCGACGGTCGTGGAACGTTCTCGCCCACCGCCTTCTGAAAAACTTCAACGCTCCGAACCCTGCCCCTCGTTTTTTTTTTTCTTTTTTTCTTTGTTTTTCTATCGGTGTTCCATTTAACATAATTAGGTTAATCATTTTCTTCTGATATTATAGACGAAATTGAACTCTCCATCGGAGGTCGATGACCAGCCCTTGGTTCACGCTAGCTTCCGGTTAGATCGACGTTTCGATACTTGGCGAGTGTATACGATTAGGCTCGTTTTATCTATTAGTTTTCTTTTCTTCTTCATTATCGTTATAATGATCTTTTTTCTAACATTTTTCCGCCGCCCGTATCTCCGTTGCTTCGGTAGCGTACAGTACAGAGGCTCGTTATCTCGTTTTGCTTTTATTTCGAGAGATATAATTTAGGAGGCTCGGCACGCCTCGATCGAAGTAAGATTCTATCCTCGATTGGGTGTTTTTAAATCAAGTTGACGAGTGGAACCGACCGTGCAGTTATACGTACGTATTCGTGTGTGTGCGTCTATATAATTTATGTTTTCAGTACACAGCCGTAACCGTAATAAGTTTTGCGAAGTACCAGCGGGTATCGCAGAGTCTCTGTTTCGTACCGATAATTCAATTGTCGTTGAAACGAGGGCGGTGAAGACCACGTTGAGATAACGATTGCCAATTATTTCTTTTCTATCGATGGATCGTATACATAGAGTAAGATATGAGTAAATTAGACCATCGTTGGAGTAAAATTAGATCGGAGAGTCGAGTGGAGAGTGGTAAGTGAAAAGCTCGGGCTGAAATCTGCGGAGTGTGTTGAAGAGTAAAAAGAAAAGATAAAGAAGAGAAATGGTTGAGTTTTTCACAAAAGGATGTGAAAAACTATTCTCAAGTCACGCGACAAGCGTGGGTTAGTACTATACGTAAGGTATATTACATGGAGAGTATAAGGCAAACTCGCGAACGTTTGCTCTGCTCGATAACCGAGTGGATTGTGTGTTTTAAACTGTCTGGAAGAGCGAGCGTGAGAATAAGAGGAAAAGATAAAAATAAAAGGACGAAAGTGTTTTCAAGTTGAATTAGGACTCCTACTCGGTTAGTTGCGTTTGGCTCGGTGCCATTATTTTCTCTTCTTATCTTATCAAAAAAAAAGGCAAAATCCGTCGCGACGTTTAATTCCCTCCGAATAAAAGAAACTCGTTAATCGACGCCCCGCTATTGAGTTTTTCGAACGATTTACCACCTTATCGCGGCACACGTCGAGTACATATCATTTCTTCGACGTGAACCGAAGAATTTCGACGGAGATGCCGGAGCCGCCGAGTAACACGGTTTTACATCGCCGATGTTCGTCGCAGCGTGAACGGAATACATTGTTCGCGTGCAATTCTCGTCTAGTCTTTCCTCTCCTCCGCAGCAGCTGGAGTGTATTAGAAATCCCGAGGCCCCCCAAACAGCGTTGACAAACCTCCTGTCAGGGGAAGAGTGAAATTTACATGAACCTGTAGCAGTTCTACTAGGTTCAAGTGGTAGGAGAGGAGCCATCTACACGCGGCGTGTAGATGGTGGTACATTTGTAGTAACATTCCGCGCGGAATCCCGACGCTTTCCACACATACACAGCCCGTGAGATTGGCGCGAAAAGGAGAGAAGGTGATAAACAGGACGTCTGCTCGGATTCCCACGGGAAATGCAAAGGCTCGCCTCATCCGGTAGGGCCAAATGACCTATATACCTAAGCAGACCCATATTCGGCATTTCTAACCGAATTCCACCCTCTATATATTATTCCTAGAAAAATCGCGGTCTCGTTACCTCCGATCCCAGAGGAATGAATATCTATTCCCGGGTTGTTAGGAGGATATCACGACACGTCTGCCTACCTTGCAAGGGTTACTTCGCGAACCTCCGAATAAATGGCGGTCATAAATTCATTTTTTTCTCTCTCTCTAGTTACGTGGTTGAATTTTCTTGAAGATGTGAAGAACGTTTTTGGCCAAAGTTGTGGGAAATTTGAAACGTTACAAACGCGTAAAAGATAATAATTTCACACAGGTGGTAAGACAAGGAACTGAAGATGGGAGAAAAAAATCTAGTCGGTCGGATAGATTCGCCTCTCCTGTAGGGAAAAGATATCATTTCTCCTAGCTACGTGTATTGCGAACGTGACATTTTTTTTTTGGTCTCACTTCACGCGTATAAGTCTCCTCTTAAAATTACTTTACAGCTGATTTACCGATCGACTAATTTCGCAATGTTTCTTCTGCAACGAATCGTACTTGTATTTATACGACTGCGCATATGTACGTAATGAATGTTATATGGCTAAGTGGAGAAACGATTTGTCATTCGACGATGACGTACGGGTGGCTAAACAGGTCGGAGTTATGGGTCGTATTGTATACCTATACCTTACGTGTTTATATATACGTAATAAATATCATCCGGTGTATGCGCGGTGCATACGTACGTGTATATGGACTGGCCAGCGGACGAGAGTTTCTTACAAGTGTACGTACACGTATTTCTGTACAAATGAATATGGACCACATGCGTATGGATATGTATAGACCTATATAGTCGGAGAACTGCCGTCATGTTCGTATGATCGATGTGATTGATATACATACACCTATATAAATCTCTGCCGCGGTGACGTGTATTATAAAAACACACAATGCCCAGCTTTGTATACGTACATGAACCCGTAACGTTCGCGGTGATTTATCTGTAAAAAATACGGGCATAATTAGGCCGTCGAAGTAACGTGGAAGAAAATCGGCGGAGACCGTTTCGTCAAGGAATTTGGAAATTTCGAAACTTTGATAATCAAAGTTTCGGAATTCCCGTCCAATCGATTCGCTTCGAACGTTGGTTCAACATCCGGCGTGTTGTTTGACTTTATTCTTTTTATCCTATTCCAATTAAGAGGTGGCTTTTCGAAAAAGGTTCCGAAGGACTCTGGCTGAGATATTGTATAATTCAGCCCTGCTTCAAAATTGCTTTACAATTTTCGCGCTCTTCTGCAGATCCTCGAGGATGATTATTCGATTATTTTAACCCCTGGAGCGGCTTTCAATTTTACTTTATTCGGCAATGAAAGCTGAAATTGATGTCATTCGGTTCCATAAAATCCCAACTCGACGACGAGGCGCGGTTCCTCAAAAATTAGGATTAGATTACGTCGTAAGACGCACTTCCGGTTTATATACATCGCAACTTATGTACATCACAGCGATAACTATTTACTCGAAATTCCGATTTTCGTCAACTTTCAACTTCGGGGTAATATTTGAGAGGAACAAACAAGAGCTAGGATATGAATTATTTGCCACGTGCGGTACGTCGTTCGTTCCGGGTGCAGCTAAGCGAACTAAAAGTATAGCTCACCGATAGAGCGCCTAATTCTGTTTCTCTTCTTTGAAAAATTCCATTCATATTACCCAACTCGGAGACTTCGGAATCAGGAATCGGGTATTCCAGGATTTTTACGATTACCCACGCCGGTCTGTACGTAGTACGCAAATGTACTGCAGCAGACGCGGTTACACGGGAAGTTCGATTGACCCGGAGGAGCAGAAATTTTCGTACCATTTCTTTCGTATATTCTTGAAATCCGTTGGTATCGCAGCTGCGATGAATCCGGAGTGGAGGGGAAAAGCTATGCAGGCTTTTGCGCGGCAGCTATTGCCGCAGTTTCGTCGACCGCGAATATGTGCCGTTGTTATGTGCAGCGTGCGGCATCGGCCATGTATAGCTGTAGTATACATATGTATATATATTTATACGCGATGTTACGTAGCGTCATACCGGTGCAGTTCGTAAATCCGTAAATATCTGTAAATCTCCACCGCCGTGGATTATGCCCGATTGTGTATATATACCTGTGTATATGCATTTATACGTATACCCGACTATATTTGAATTCGGCGTTGCAAGAGGACCGAAGGCAATCGCTCGATCATTCGACGGACCGTTCCTATATACATATACATATAACGTCACAGTAAATCCATACCGCCTATATACCATCGTGCGCACATCCGTATATCTCTGCCTCCATTTTACCGATATCCCTTCGAGTCGCGTATAGATATGTACACACGTACGCGTGTCGAGGGTCCGTACATTCCCTACGATACTCTACTCCCCGTTTAATGATTTCAAAAATATATTTGCTATCGGTTTTCCGTGTATCTCATCCAATTAAAATCAACCACCCTTGTCGTTGGTACAGCGCGGGGACCTCGTTCCAGTTCTACGTTGTATGTTCAGCCGGCAGCTGATCTCCGTCACCTGCGAATCGGGAGCAGCTTCCCCAAAAAAAATCTGTAGCGCCGCGGATGATTTCAATCGTGACCGGTATTTTCCGAACTCTCCACCGTGAGAGTTGGTCTTTTTTTGCGACGTTTCTTGACCGATCGCAATGTACATGTGTGATCCGTACGCGAATGTCTCTTTGAGTTATGAATTCGGTATACCTACACGTTCGTCGCGTTCTCGTAGCTGCAATGAAATCCTCCCAAAGTTTAAGTTACACGTGGAACATTGTATACATATACATCGTACATATTTAGTCGTCTATTTCCGCTGTATCGGTAGGATGAAATTAGTACGCTTAGGTGTACGTACGTTGAGATGATTGATGAGAAGAATCGAAAATTATCGGAGTTTCAGCTTATAATTGATACGAACATATGTATAATCGATCAAATTTCGATTCCTTGTTATTATTGTACACGATATATAATACATGAAGCAAAAAAGCATATACGGTGTGTATACGTACCATCGTAGTTGTGTAAAGCTGAAAAAGAGAAATTAGAAGGAAAATCATTACGAAGCTGCCTCCCCTGCTTGTTTTATTTTTTTGTTGTTTGATCGATTGTTTTCCTCGTATTACAACTGCAGCCTGTGCTTCCGTCGGTGAATCAATATACTGAAATACTCTCATCCGGGTTTTTGTACAACAAACTGCGGTGGGTTTTGGCTATATATACCCGTATAAAATATTCCAATACATAAAACATCGTGCGTACCTAGATATGTATAATTCACCCATACCCGCGAACGAAATAAACCTAGAGGCAAACTGCCTTTTCATAACTACAGTTCGCCTTTTTTCTTTTTTTACGCCCCATACAGAGCACGTATAGATATAGAAAAATTCAATATCACTCAACGATCAATTGATTGAGGTTGAAAAAAAATCTATAAAATATCGTCTGTATCGGTCGACTATAAAATCCTCTATTTTATCTGTTTCAGGTAAGAATCGAATATCATCTTCACTTTCGTCATCCGACTCGTCGTTTCACGTGCCGTGAGTCAAGTTTCATCTTAACGCTCGTAGATAATTACCAAGTGGATTTTCAATCGCGAATATCAACGCGTAAGGAGTCGAAAATAAAATCGCTCAACGCACACGTACTACGAGGGGCGTCGAGGCCTCGATACCGCGCTGTACTCGGACTACCGCACTATGCGGTGGACGGGTGAAAAAAATTCGAGGGAATGAAAAATTGTTGCTCGCTTGGTTATTGTGGCAGGTGTGAAATCGCGATACGGCTTCATCTACATAATACCACAGCGCGCGTAACAAAAGCGCGTTCTTATTCCACGCTCGAATCGGGTTCGCACCGGTATAATAACGTAACGAAGACTCTCCCTCGACGAGAACCACGGTGACTTCGTCACGCGTCTCCGTGCCTCCTGTTCAATCTTTTTGCTGCAGTTTATATAATTTGCATACAGTCATCCGTATAGGTACGCGCGTATCGTGCGTAATTACCATACGGTTACGCTCGATGACAAAAAAAAAAAAAAAAAGAAAGAATGAAAGAAAAATGAAAATCTAGTCCGATCATCTGTACTGTGAAAGAAGCTTCTTTTCCTAATATCTGATACTCCAGATCCAATGGTTCGGGGGGTGACCGAATATGACGACATCGCGAACTCTGTCGCGTCCCGAAAATGAAAGCAGAGGGGCAGCTGCAATGCGGGACGACGGAATTGGGGAAGTGGGACTCTGTGTATTTTGGGTATATTTTATCTACATTACGTAGCTATACACGATATGTATTCGGCTTGAAGAGAAGATGAACCGAGTCGCGAGGGACTTTGAATATGACGTGGCTTAAGAAAGGGTTTTGACGCGTGTCAACCGCCGTAGACTCTCCATAGCGTAGTCAGAATAGATGAGAGAAGAGGGCCGTGCCTTGCGTTCTTAGTATAATATACGGGGATGCACGGGGATGTATGAGACACACGCACAAACACCCATTCACGAATTTACCTCTACCGGCCTCACGTACACACCGCCGGATGATTCTCTGCCTCAACACCTTTACTCTGCATCACATCCTATCCACTTTGGTGTATGGGTGACGTTAATGGGTGAAACGGCGTCAAGAAGAGGGCAGAAGAAGTTGACGAATGGGTGCTGACGTACCTCACGTGGCATTTCTTGCACACGTACAACGAATATACCTATACGATCTACTCCCACGTAATTTATCGTGTGCAACGCATGCGTCATGTATACTATAGCGTAACGATATCGGGGTCGAAGAACGACGATGGGGCGATAGTCGGTATTTAATTAATCCGTTGTATCCACATTTTGTCATTTTTTTCATCTTTCATTTCTCGTTTTATCCCCATGAAATCCCGGCCGTAACTCGATATATTATATAGGTTTTTTCAGGTTCGTTATTTTTTACGGTCCATCGGATGGCAGCTCGACGTTACGATCTGTTCCCTGATTATTGTCGGTGCGGCGAGAAACGGGGAAGATGGCGTATCCTATTGAAACGTGTCGTATCCTATCGTATATCTACAGATTGAGGTAATTCGCGTCTGCTTGCAAACATTGAGAGCCATCTCGATACTCCGGGGGTGGTTGTGTACGAAATGTGTGTATGTACAGTAGGCCAAATAGTAGTGGGTATGTACGGAAGGTATAGGGTACGTATCTACCTCGTTGCTCGGAATATTCTTATTGTCAAGTTCGCTAGAATCGGGAATGCAGAATTCTCCTTTGGGGTATACCTGCACCACGTGTCCTCGTATGTATGTATGTATACACATCTGGTACATGGGGTCAACAATTCTACGTATCTACATAGTTAATACACCGGATGATATTATTCCACCGGCGGCCACGGCAGTTTGCGAGGAGCTTCCGGTTGTTATCTTATTTTCACTCTTTTCAACGTAGCTTTTGCCAGCACATATTTGCGGTGGCTTATATTTGCGAACGTGTACGTATGTACGAAGTAAACACACGCCCGTTATACATATATATTCGAAATTTTGTGTAAGCAGGGAAAAAACGAATTTCACGTTTTTAAATCAGGTCAGATCGCACCGACATGTCGGCAAGGCTACGCGAATTCCCTACCTACGATATACGTCGCGTTTTTCATAATTAAATGAGAATTAAAACGTGGAAATAAATTGAGAAAAGATTACTGTAGAGCAGGAATTCGGGATTGAATTCATCTGCAGGAGAGAGGCTAACGAGTAATGTATACATATAGGTATATGAATGGAAAAAGAAGCGGACAAGCCAAAACCGTATAGCTGCAGCGGGGTTGTTCAATTTCGATTATTCAAGTGCTTTTCGTCGAACAATCCGATTCGTAATTAGTTCCTTTTGTACCGTTGATTTTCACATCCGTACAAACCGCGCGGAATAGGCATACCTCTACCCGTGTGTATACCTATATCCACAGTATGTTACGTATGTACGGTTGACAATGAATATCGAGAAGAGCGAATTCTGGCTCGTTCGTTGATCCGGAAAAGGAATGTGGACGACAATTATACCTCTGGAAATCAGCTCCGCTTGTCAAATATATATATATATATATATATATATATATATACGAACGAATGCGCTAGAATCACGACTGCAGGTATTGCGAGCCCCGAGCACGCGAATCGGCGCCAACGTCGGAATATCTCCGCTCTGTTGCCCCTGCTGTACATCGTTACAATATTCGGGGATTACCTCTTATTCTTTTTTCTTCTTTTCGTGAAAATTGGTAGTATTTTTTTTTTTTTATCATCCCTGTAATTTTTCGCGTCAAGTTTTCAATCGACTGGTGGAAAGTTTGTCGTTAAAAAAATCTTCAAGACGTGTGTCGAAAGCTTCGGGGCTCGACAGACGATGCGCCTTGGGATATCTCGGATATACATGTATACGTGCACCAGTTGGAATATCTATTCATCTAGTTGGTACTGATTCATGTATATAGATTTGTTTAGGAGGCTCAGATCTGGCAAGAGATGGAAAAATACAAAAGCGGTCGTCGCGACGCCGCGTTGCGGGGATTGCAACGTATCGGGGGTGATGAGGTTGGCGTCTACACACATCTGTGGAGTCGTCGAAGACTTTATGGATTTCCAATAAAATGAGAAAATCGAGTTTCTTCAGCCACGACTACCGACGGAAAGCGCTTTTGCTCTTCGCTAGCTTTCTTCTCTTCTCCTTCTACTTTCTTCGCTTCTATCCCTCTTCCCTCTTCCCTCTTCTTTTTTTTTTCTTTTTTTCTTTTTCTTCGTCAGTTTTTTTCTTATTTTATTCTCCTGGCCTTTCTGCCCTTTCAGTACCCCCGAACAGAGGCTATTGTCGAAGTAAACGCTAGTTTGTATGCGGAGGCGTCCACCCCTTTTCTACACATCGCGACCCCCGACGATCTTAAGACGGTCCTACGAACCTCCCGATATTATCCATACTATATACTTCCTCTTTCTTTTGATTTTTTTTTTTTTTTGGTTTTTTAGATTTCAATCCGTCTATACATGCAGTCTAAACTCTGTGTTCTACATCCACGTATAGAAATGACCGAGTTATGCCAAATTTTCGAGCAAAAAAAGTACGAAAATTCAGAAACGGATTCCGCCTTTTTGTGGCCCTATATCGTTATTCTTCCATATTTTTTGTTCCTTCGACACGTTTTTTACTTTACTCGTTTGGCTGCTCGTATACAGTGTATACGTATAATACAGCTCGGGCGATCGGATTTATGCAGATTAGGCAGTGCGGGGCTCAGTTTCAAATTGCTTATATGTATGTATATATTCGTAAATAGCAGGTGAATATACTTATATACCTACCTGACCCCACCGAGCAACCCACGCGCCCTTACATTCATATGCATAAAATACACGCAACCCGCCGCGGAGTGAAGACAAGCTGCGCAGTGGGATTACACGTGGAATCGGTTATTTTTTTTTAAGAAAAAAAAGTCACGCCGGTTATCGAAACTTCACCGATGGTTGCATACAGTTTTTTATAATCATTCGCCTGAAATAATACCTACCTGTAACACATGCGGCAAATGCAATTTTCGAAAAATTGATAAATTTTTGAAGCAGATTTCATAAAGCTGAAAATTTTTTCTGAAAACTTAACAAAAATATCTGAAGCCCTTCCGCGTATGCACATATGCGTCCCGTATGAGATTCTCATCGATGTACACGCATATAACTATACCTACCTATATATCAACCTACAAATTATACAACCTGTGGTGCATCAGTTCTCGCATTACCAATTACGCCGCCCCGAAGTGTATGTATGGAGTCGCGTCTGCAAAAAGGTGGGCGGGTACGGGATGATGGGGGTTATAAGAAAGTTCTTGCGGAATTAGTAACGCGATCGTCGTGCGGTCTTCGGTACGAGGTGGTGACGGATAATGGGGTTGGATTACTCGCGATACCGCCGTCGACCGACCGACCGATCGATCGTCGCGTAATTTGAACGTAGCGAAATCAAATTTTCATTCATTTCGCCACCACCTTGAAATTGTTGTATATTGTACGTCGCGTGCGGTAAACGCACGACGGCACGTGTATCGAATCCCTCTTGTTTTTTTTTTTCGTTTTTCACGTACGTTAAACGCGTGCTTCTCCTCTGAGTCACCGCGGTAACACGCTCGTTGAGCATAGGAGAGGGAGAGAGAGAGGGAAAAAAGGGAAAAGAAAATTCGAGGAAATTAAAAACGAGAAGAAACGCGCCCGACGAAATATACGACCTGCGTCAGATGATCCTGTCTGTACAATCGGATTCACACCTGACGACGCCAGGGATTTCATGTGAAAATCGTACGTTTCACGCGAACGAAAACACGTGTATAGTACGGTATGTTGTCGCGTGGGCGTGACCGGATCAAGTATGAAATAAAATTCACGCGTCTCGCGTTTTCGCCTCTCGATACTTTTTTTTTGTTCGCGCTCAATGAAATACTGGACAAAAAAAAATGGAAGAAAACGATTGTACAAAAATCTAATTTCGGATCTACGTAGAGCAAACAATGCGCTTCGCGACTTCGTCGTCTCAAATTTTCCAAACATATAGATCGTGCGACGTCCGACGCATACCCGTAGAAGATATAGGTTGCAGCTGTACCAAATGCGAGCTGTCCGCGGGTTTTCATCCGACTAGCTTAGTTATGGTACGGAATAAATAACTTGAACGGAATATGAGAACGGCGGGCGGCGTTACGTACGTAGGTGGTACGTGTTAGAGGAGAGGATTCTTACCCTTCGAAATTCCGGTCTTTTCACGTTCGCTTCGTATCCCCCCCGTCGCATCGCATGCATGATGCATTCATGTAAAACTTGACTCTCGGCGACACGACGACGCGATTGCTGCTGCTGCTGCTGAACTTGCGCCGGGAGTACCCGCTGAAGCGGATCATTCGGGTGACACGGAAAAGAAATTTCGCCGTGATCCGTTTATACGTACCGTAACAGAAAATTCACCGTTCCTGCCCAATTAGATTGGAAAAATAAGGAGGATGAAATCTTATAGAAAATAAATGCAGACGAACCTCTATACGCGGTAGTTTACCGACCGACGCAATTATACATGCAGCGAGGTTCCTGCCGCGGCGGGCTTGAGACTTGGGAATTTTCGGACGCATTCACCGTAGCGCGGTTATAAATATCGTCTAGACAGAAACTAGAACGAAACGTATATAATGGCGAAGGAATATCCTACGATACGCAATTAGCAGTCGTGCTTTATTAAAAACGCGTCGAGTCTAGGAATTTATTTCGATATCGCGGTAATTTGGAACGTTTAGGTTTTCTTTTACCGTTTTTTTTTTTTTTTTTCCTGCTTTTCAACTTCTACTTTTCAGTCCATCGCATAACCGAACACGTGAACGCGTCCATGTAGATAAAATTTCGACGATTTTAATTATTATGTGACATAAATCTGTGGCCTTAGAATGTTTAACGTTCGTTGTAAGTGGCTTACAAAATATATCAACGAAACGTGCTACTTTTCTCATCGGACGTATATAACGCGCGAGCGGAACAGGGAGAGAAAGAAGACGTGCAAAATTCTAGATTGCTAGAATTAAGTCGAAGGGCGGACACGGTAATTTTTCACTCTTTCTTCCCCCTCGGTTTTTCACCGCAATATCGGTCGGAGGACGTTGAAGATCCTCCGTCGTAGAAAAAAAAAAAACTTTCGTTTTAAATAAAATCACGCATCGCGAACGACGCTACTCGGGAAGCTCAACTTCGTAGGTGCATTATAGTTTTAGGGAATTAGAAAAAAAAAAACTACCAACCTGGACCCACCTGCAACTCCCACAATAAGGTCGCGAATTTCGTTGACGACGACGGCGACGACGGGGACGATTGTTGCTAAAATTAAATTCTGAGCATTCCGTATAGTACTTCGGTTGGGAGAACGGGTGCAGGTGTGGAGGAGGGACGAATATCAGGGAAGGCCGTGTACGAAATTTCTCTCACGACTCGGAGCTAACTCGCAAATGATGTTAGGGGGTAGGTAATCTTGTCTCTATTGTTTATCACGGTTTCGGGAATGTCGCGCGGTAAATCGTGTCTATAGTAGTTAATTCGTTTTTTGCACCCGCGCAGCACCCCGACACGTACCCGATCGTACAATTATGAACGAGAAATACACGCATCCCAAAAGTTGAGACCGTGCCCGGTTTTTTTTCCTCGCCTCCGAACTTAGTTTACTTTTTTCAAAGTTTTAGCCGTCGCGAGCGAGACATCGAGGATCGCGCCGCGGTGGTTGAAAACCTGATAATCAAAGCGACGCGAAGTAACTTTTAATTCAGTTTCCAGAAGATTCTCATTATTTATTTAACGTAATAGACGCTGCGTCGCGCAATCAAGCCCTACTGCGTGCGGAGATTGGAAAAAAAAAAAAATAAATAAATAAATAAGTTAAAAAATATTCAAGCCCGTTGGGCGTTGCATACATTTTACTTTTACTTTTCATTCGAGTTTCTTGCTCGTTTAATATTTTCGGAAGGTGCTAAATATTTTCCCCCCACGTTCGTCGCATTACAATGTACGAGAAAGTCCGAAGTGAAAAGATGATTTTCCCTCGAATAGCCAAGTAATGATTTTCGCAATGAAATTCGAAATTGGAAAACGCAAGTGCGGTGCTCGAAATATCGTGAAATATCATATATCATGAGTTACCGAGTTTTACGGGAGTATATAGTTATAGTGGGTATATAAGGTAACCGTACCGGTGCATCAGGGTCTATCGCGGATATCAGATAGAATTCTGACTCAGCCTCGCGCAGAGATAGCTGGTCCCCATTAAATGCGCCGTATACGGCATTATAATCCATACCTACGTCTCGCCGCTACTGCTTCTGCTTCTGCTTTTGCTTTTGCCTCTGATCCTCCTGCCCTTTCCTTTCCCTTTATATGCCATCCGCGCGAGAACCTTCTCCATTCCCTTATTATAGTTATACTACTACCCCATCTGAAACTAAATTTAGATCTCTATATACGGTCGTATATAAGCGTGTATAGCGTAACAGGGACCGTTGAAATAATCATTGGAATATTTTAGCGGACTACGCGCGGTTAGTTTGATTAAAATGTATTTCATTCTGCGTTTCTACTAGTTTTCTGTTTTACGATTGTAATATAAAACCAATGAATCGGTATTATATTTCTGATCCTACTGTAGGATACGCGATATCCAAAGGACCCTCTTCGTCGGACGTATCATTTTAGGGGTATTAAATATAAATTCTACATGCATATATCATGCAGACGGTGGGTACGTATACCGTATCTGTATACGTATGTATTGATATTCCATCGAGATGCACGTGCGCGATTCGATCACTTGTTCGCTCGATTTGATTGTATAATAATCGGAATTGTAGATAGAAGCCAGCCACAGGGTCGGCCCGCAGTGGGACCCATGAGAAAACGGACTCGTTCGCTCGCTCGCTCGCTCGCTCGATGGTCGATCGTGGACCCAGCGCAGCCCGGAATTCCACATTTTTTCACGAATCATTGTCGGTATTATTCTTTCGAGAGGGGAATCCACCGGTCTTCGCTTCGTTAGGGTAAATTATAACTTTTCGCGAACTGCAATATTAATTACATGAATTATGGATTCAGCGCATGCAGGAGCGCCGGTGACAGTAGCGATGGCATTATTAATGGAAAAAAAACACGAAGAGGCTCGAGCAACCGGAATTCATCGCTATTTTACAATCGCGATCGAACATTCGATCATTTCGCTGCTTTGCACGATCAACGCTCATTCCACGATTCCCTGAAACCCGGCCTTCTACGTAAGGGCGGCAATATAATGTTATGAATATTCACTTGACGCGGGTCGAGTTTATTAGCGAAACCGACATCATTAGTCGCGGGACGGAACAACATCCGAGTAAACGTTGTTCGAGCACGCGTATACAATTGTTGTCTGAATAATTGCGGGATGATTAAAAATTTCATCGCATCGCGGCACCGCGACGCGCCGCAAGCGGCTTAGTTTCTCAACCTGATTTTCGCGACTATTTTTCATGTTTTTTTTTACCGGTCACGATCATCGTCGAAAAATGACTCGGTTCGTGTGTTGACCGAATTGCAATAGACGAGAAAGTCGTAACGAAAAATGAAAGGAGCAAAAACATGGAATATCCATCGCGACGAACGAACGAACCAACGAACGTCGGAGTTGTACGAAATTCGATTATTTGAGACAAATTATCTATGCACTTCCGCCGAGCTGCTCCCGATAACGTATTACGTAACATAGTTCACGTTATACGCTTCGCGTATGCATAGTTTATGTGATATTAGCGCTGGGTTGTTTGATGTCACGCCGTTTAGGCATCGCCGGGAACTACGACACAAATATATACCGTACAATGAAATTAGATGCGTTATTGTGTCCGTGCGAACCAATAAAATGGCCCAAAGCTTCCGGCTCCAACAGCCGGAACTCGGAGAATTCATTAACTACGCCAACTCGTGCATCAAAGTTGAAAATTCAGAAGTGCACACAATGAATATTTACAAAAAAAAGAATTAATAAACAATGAAAATTTTCAATCAGATGAGAAGAATGTACAGCAAAGAGAGATAGGGGTGGGATACGATTTATCGGCGTTATTGGCTCCCTTGGGAAGTGGGTCGTTTTTTTTTTTCTTTGGTTTTTCGTTTTTTTTTTTATTGGGATCCTGTATCGATTTTTGAAAAAAAAAAATGGAAACGCGACACATGGGCGAAGATCGTAAACAAGGATATTTTAAGCTTGTAAATAGGTATAGGTATATATATATATATATCACGAGATATGTACTATATCTAGATGAATCCCGGGTGCTTGTTTTGGTAAACAGACAGCCAATTCGGCACCCCCTCGTCCTACTCGTTCCGTTCAACTGATGCTGTCAGACAGGCAGACAGACGGGAAGGTTTGCCGTTGGATAAATTTTCCCGTAATTCCTACAGAAATGATATTATCCCCCCGCGGATAACGTTTCCGTAAAATGACGCGCTACGGAGCTTTATAACATAGCTCCCGCACGCCCTCATCAATTACGCGATTTGAACATCGGTTGTTAACAAATTTGCCTCTATAATTTTACTAATTCAACAATTTTATCATTATTCATAATACCCGGTAATATGTATATAATGAATAACCTACCCCAATTAAAGGGTATATAGTTTTCTTTTTCTCCCATCTCGCTCCGGAGTTAACAATATAAGCTAATCGTCGCTAATTGTTCATTCGTCGAATTAACTTCTCTATGAAATATATGTTCCCATTCGGATTAATTTACCAGCGTAAACCGTTGAACGAGTATAACCACCGGTGGTTTTCAAAATACCAAGAAAATCTTTTTTTTCATACACTGGTGAAAATGACGAAAAATAGGTCGCGGAATTCAAAGAACATACCGACAATCAAAAGCTGAACCCTCGAAGCTCCGTAGTAGGGAAAGAGAATATTCAGAAGTAAATAATTATATCGGTGTGGCAACCATAATTAATCATTATACACAAACTTGAAAAATAAAATTGCGATCCGTTTCAAAATGATGTCTGATAATTTTTTGAATTTTTGGAATCATCGAATTCGGTTTGATAATCGATCATCGAATTACGTAGAAAAAACAAAATTCAGGCTCCCCCTGGCCCAAATTTCCCACCGAATATATGGGCGGCTGGAAAATTGGTGAATAATTGTAATTCGCCGGCAAAATTAACCCTCGAGGGTATTTTGTAGAGCGAGGTACTCGGTCCGGGTGTAGGTCAGCTTTGACGCCTCCCTCGGTGACGTTAACATATTTTATCCTATTTACATGAAATTTTCAACTCGCTTCAATTCGTTTCAATGAATTATCGAGCACTGCCTCACTCCGCTGCTCGGGGCTCCGGTTTACGGACGTACATACGTACGCAACCATTGCCAGGAGGCTATTCCGACGCCGAATTACCAGCGAACGAGAAAAATGAGATGAATTATCGACTACCGTTTCCACCAACCGTTGGAGCTGACGAAAAAAAAAAAAAGAAAAAAAAACGAGGAGAAAAAAGAAGAAGAAAATTCATGCCAATACCGTTATTTATGACATAATCAAGCTCATCTCCGTCGAATAAAGTGGGTTCCATATCGGGAAAAAAAAAACAACCCAAAATCTATGTGATACCTTGAAATTTGATTAAAGAAACGAACGATTAATCTTGTTGAAATTCGAATCGCATTACGATGCCAAGGCATTACGTAGCTTTGCTCGTAAAATTTCATAATACCGTCGGACCGCATGGATAATAATCTGAAATCGAATTAACGCGTTCGGAGGAATTTGGTGTCGGGATACCGCCCGCCATCGATATATATATACCTACAGCTGCAATCAACATCAGGGAACATTAGAAATTTAGTGGTTGGCGATTTTCATCGGTAAAATTGACGTTTGTACTCGGCGCTTGATGCTTACGTAACTCAAACATTTACAATTAGATATGAGTATTCATTCCGCGGTACGGACGAAGAAAGAGAGAAAAAATTGATTGACGGAAGAAAATTAACGATCCGTAATCCAAATTACGTACACCAACGTACGCGCATAACTCTTGACGAATCGACACGAATTTACGACGTATGATCGACGTCCGGAACTCAATCGATTCCAACTCGTCATTTTTTTGGTGTTCGATCATTGCGATGGGTAAAAAATGACTTTCTTATACTAGAAAGAAAGTCGTCGTTCGAACGAAGTGCACCTCTGCAGCTGATTCTGATCAAATTTCCACCGCGAATCCATCTTCAATTTTACTCACGAGCCTCTCAGACTCGCATTACGTATTTCCGGTCTCGGAACGGTGGACGTTCGGATCTTTCGCCAAATTCGTACCACCTGAATTACCGAACCGAATATCAATGAAATTAGAAACACAACCATCCCCGCGAAAAGTGCATTCCTCAGATCGTTTCGTCGATCTTATCGGTGTAAGGTGAGGAATCTCTTCAACTCAACCGGATGTCTGTTTCGCTTGTTGCCTGAACTTTAAACGTTGATTGTCAGTATACTACATACAATAAGCGACTCAGTTCATCGCCGCACATCATAATTCACGGCTAGGACGTACGCACGTAGACACGTGGGACAGAGTCGAGTGTAAACTCGAACGAAATGAAGAGGCCGTATCTTCGCGTACGTGAAATTTCATTACAGGGTAAACGTGAAAGGGACGGACGGACGGACGGACGGAAGGAAGGAAGGAAGGAAGGAAGGGAGGACGGAAGGAAAGGAGGGACGAGAAAGGGCGGACGGATGAATGGATGGATAGGATGTTTGAAGCCAGTCTAATGTTATGGCGAATAACGTGACCCTTAACGACGTCATGCAAGCTGTGTACATACTTATGAACATACTTCCCCCTTTTGTCTCCGCTCTACATTTCTCGTTGCGTTTCGTCGTCTCGACGTCGTTATTCCCTTTGTCATTTTCATTGACGCGGGGATGTAACGGTGCTCCAGCGTTCGGTGGACTACCTACCGCAGACGATCCCCTTTTTTCTCTCATCCAGCGCACCCCCAAAACTTTCATACCTGCTCTTTTTCACACCCGAAAAATTTCTCCTTATTTGGAAACGAGTATCTCCCGATATTTTCGATTCGGTACAGTCAGCTGTTACCATTTTACCCAGCAATCTCGGTTCTGGGAAATTTTTTTTCCAAACATTTCCGTTTTCCTCTTCTTCTTATTCTTCTTCTTCTTCTTCTATTCTCAGAACTTAATATACATTATCGGAAATTCTAGCGGTGGTAATCTTGTTCTTTTTATCTTTTTTCGGGGTACATGTACACGCGCTCGAACGTTACCACGGCCCAGATTTCTTCGGTATTTTTTTTTCCGTTCCCTTTTCTCTCTTTATTTTTGTTACGACGAGTGAATATATAAGATAAGTTCGTTCGGTACGGGAACGGTTCGTAGTTTGTTATCTCTGTGAAGAGACTGTAACAGCGACGCCCGCGCGTTCGAGGAGTTTTCCTTCCTCCGTACGTTCGTTCGGTATCTACTACCCTTCGAACTCGTTATCTCAAATCTTGAAAACTGATCGTGAAAAACTGTGAAAAGCATATTTTCCACGAACCGTTTTCGGGAACCCCGTATAATTAAATCGAGCGAGAAATTTCACATCCGCTGGTCGTTATTTCGAACGCAACCTCGTAAAAATCTGACAGACTAACGAGAAATTCGACTTCGGGTTTAATTTGGAGCAAGCAGTTCCAGCGCTGGAAATGTCGAAAAGAAGTGTCATTTTGAAGTTTTGGTTAAATGGGACGCGAGCGTATTCAACCGTCCATCCATCTTCTTCGTTCTCGTATATACGATCGACCAGAGAACGGTTCATCTCTGACTAATAAGCGGTCTCATGCCTCCTGGTTAATACTTGTCAAGTTTATAACCCCCTAGCGACGAACCGTTAGGTATTAGGCACCCATAACTCTGGGAGCGATGGCGCCAAAATTTCGTTTCGACCGCTGATTACTACTTCGCGGTGTAATAACTTACGGGAAAATGACGGTAACTGAAATGTTGAAATGAGGTCGATTTTTTTTTGCTTTTTTTTGTTTGAAAAACTCATCATCCCCACCTTTACGTTATCCCGCGATGTAGCGATAATTAAAATAATAATCGTAATGTTTCCGGTATCGCGGAAAAAATAATAAGGAGCGAGAAACGATATTTCTTCGTTAACGAATCTAGTTGTTATTTTTTCCTCATCCACTCGTTATTTCCATTTTCTTTCTTTCTTTCTTCGAAATTTTCTACAGGTGTATCGGGCGTACGTTTGATTGTTTTTTTTTTTTTCTTATCTCGTGCGGAATTGGTACAAGATCCGCGCAGTCAGTTGATGTACCGCGGAAAAAGAAGTTCTTCTGATTGGCATAGATAGCTGTAGGTATACGGGGATTCAGGGGGGGGAAGGGAACTTTTGGATCACAATACACTCGCTCGGTCATACCTACGTATATACCAAACCAAGGAACGGAGCCATTGTGCTTTTCCATTGTACGAAGAAGTGGGATTTTCAATTTTTTCTTTTTTTTTTTCTTTCATTTTTATTTTTTCCCCTACGTATAGACAACCGCTACATTCGATCTCGCGCCGTTTGTGTCAAAGCTACCTATCTACCGAAATAAAAGCATTGTTTTCTTATTCCGCAGTCCCTGAAGTAACCGCTCTGGTATAACCATGATTATTCTGAATTTTATTGGTTTTTTAATTGGAAGTCCATCTCCGCAAATCAATTCCTTTAGTCACCGGGGACAATCGACGATCGAAAGAAACTCTTCTTCATCAAACATGTTTCATTTGTTTATTAATTTTTTTTTTTTTTTTCACTTATAAAGTCAATCTATAGAAGCGAGTGAAACTCGTCGTCACTCACATTCCGTTACGTCGGAAACGATGTAAAAGCTGTTCGAATGAATTCAATTATCATCATGATCCGTGCGATAAAATCCGGAAACGTACGCAATCGTACAGATCTGTACGTCGTTCGATTTAGAATGAAGATATACAAACGCGATCTAGAATTGAAGTAGCGGCTGTAAAAGGTATCGTGCAAGGGCGACGGGATCCACCGGCAGTAGAATCATTCCGACGAAAGCAAAGGGTCCGAACTTGGCTCGGAAAAAGATTCGTATATAGCCGACGGTTATGTATATGCCGGTGTATATATACAGAATTTACTTTATATGGATGAAACGGGTCAGTTGGCGAGCGTTGGATTCACCTGGCGGACACAATAAAGTGGGCACACAGTACCCTAAGAAGAATCTTCGACGCTACCTATATACTATATATACATATATATATATATATATACGATGAAGTGAGCCGGGAATTCATTTCGTCTCTGTTGGATCGAGCTGGGGAAGAGGCTTCTCGTTGCAGCGTCTTGATAATACGCCATGTGGATCAAGCCAACCAAATTCTCGAGAAATTGATGTGGGATCAAGTTGTATCGGAAGCCCCATATAAGAAGCGCTTTGCGGGCGTTGTTCCGATATTGTTGGATTATCGGAAAAAACGTTATTCCAATATAATTCGTGTATCTCTTCTGCGTGTAGGTATAGATAATTTTGCGGTCATATTATCCATTCGTTTGCTTTTTTCCGCTATCGTTCCTCCGAGGACAATCGGTATCACGGAGCTCGCGATGTGTGATAAATGATGGACGTCGGCGTTGCCGTACCTATTCCGCGCAGCCGTAAGTTACGGGCACCTACCGAAACAGCCATTCACATTGTTGTGGCATCGAAAATCTTCACGAGATCATTTATCTACACCTCCGCAAACCCGCGAACATACTTTTTCTTCGTCTCGATATACTCCCACGACCTTAGAGAAGATTACGTTAATTCATAGACGAGATTCTCTGTCGCTCCTATTTTTTTTTTTTTCGTCTTACTCACACACACGGTGTTAAAATAATTCCACTCCGTCGGCTGCGTCGCGGACCTTCTTCGTAGCGTTTTCGGCACAGATGTTCTTCCTCGGTCCGCGTGTCCTCGTGATCCTCGGATCCTTAGAATTTCCATCCTCGTCTCCCCCGTCCGCCCTCGTTCGGGGGTCTTCGGTCCCAGGCACGCACCGTTGGCCCCTCGAATGGCTCAGCTATTTTTCAGAGAGCATTACGTAGGTAAGACTTCGCCGGAACATTTGTCTGAGAGCATTCGGAGCGCGGACACTGCGGCATCTATCATCGGTCCGATCCGCGCGAGACTTCCCTTCTCGAATATATACCCACCGAAATTTTCCCCATTTCACGCCATACCCCCCCGTCGCGTATCGACCTTCGGGGACCGTTCGCCGAAACGTACGTATCACGGATGAGAAAGCGATGGGCACTTTCGACACTCTCGGTCTCGCGATAAACACCGGCGTCATATTCGTATTTTCGGTGGCGAATTTCTCGTCTCGGAAGCGTCGATCCGGTGGAGTGTTGCGGGTTCAGTTCGCGCAACGTGTCACCGAATTGCGGTGGTATAAATGTCGATGTGCGAACGCCACGGCGTTAGCCATAAACAAACGGGCCAATCCAACCGTCCGTAAACCATACCCACCCCCGATCATGCACATTGTACGCTCCTCTTTCCATCGCACCTACAACGTAGGGTACGTACGTACGTACAATAGCGTTTATCTGCATATGGCATTGGGTATTATAATGTGCGGCGGTGGCGCGTACGTATGAGCAAAGGCACACGTACGTATGTACATTCGGCGAGCCTTCGATACGTACGTACACCGTTTCCTATTTGGTATAGGTGACTTCTGTGTACGCCAAAATGGAAGCCCAAAGGGCGATATGGACGGGGTACCACCGCGTCGGTTTCCCTTGTACGATTGTTCAATCGCGGCGTGGGTACGGGGGCGATGTCATTGTCCGAGGGAAGCCTCTCTCCTCTATATTTTCGACATTTGGTCCTCGCACAATATCGGTAATGACCGGGCGGGGCGGTTCCAGCAACCCGTGTAACGAGGGATGCGTTCGTTACATCCACCGTGTATATATATCTATAGCTGGGTCATACGGAGAAACCCTACGTTGAACGACCGGTCATTCCGTTCGAGAGATCTCGCGATGCTTCGGACAATCCACTCGAGAAAGATGGAAGTGCTTCTACGGTGCCGCGGCTACCGCGCGCAACACTCAACAACTCCTCAACAACTTTCGACTCGGAAAATGATTTCCGAGATTTTTGCATTGATTTTTTTTTTAGTGTTTGAAATATTGGATATAAACGTTCCGCGACGTACAGATGAACGAACGCTCCAACATTCGCGATATCAACGGACCGAAACGAGGTGTTCGATTTCATGGAAAAGGCGGAACGGTATGCCAGTTACGATAACGCGCTCGATGTCGTTGAATAGGGATCAGCCGTCGTTGGAATTTACCCTCGACCTTGATGTGCTACCGGCATAGGTGTAATGTAATGCACGGTATGTGTGTCAGCGATGTTAACCGATACCCCGTGAGAAGCCCTCTCCCGATAGTCGTTAGCGTAATTAATTTCCTTTCATTAATTGGCGGACGATCTTGTACATGTACAGATACGTTGGTATTGCGGCTGTACGAGTGCTCGCTTTTTCCACGATTATTGTAAGATAGTCGAAACAAACTGAGAATCTATTTTTCCCGTTTAGGAAGGAAATCAAAATCCTAACCAACGATCGTGACATGTAGTTTATTTTCTTGGTTGTTTATTCATTGATCGCTTTCCTTCTACAGCTGTGCTATTTACATTTTAACGCGATACGCAAATTTTCATTTCAAACGTTTGATTTTCATTTTATTCGCACACCTCGAGCGATCAACAACTGGAATTACCATCATCGTCGATAATTGCACTCGAGCCACAGAGGCCAGAAAAACTCGACAATGAGTGGGCCTCGTACCGAGCTACTCTGTACCATACATGTTGTCTCAAGGGCCTCGGGTTCCCCTTACTTTTCTTTTCTCTTTCTTATTCCTCTTCTCCTTTTTATATCTTTATCTTCATTCCTTTCTAGACGCTAGTGGAAAACGGAGGCGCCGATCCTTATGCACTTATTTATCAAGCGCATCGAACTGCTGCCGCTATACAGAAGAATGCCATCCGCGCCATAAGGAAAAGAAACGCCTTTCTAATTTTGTTATTATTTGCTGTGTACGATCAACAGCAGATATGATAGATCCGGATATTTGATACATTCACGGTGAATCGATGTTCAACGTTGCGTAGACTCGACGACTGGTTTCCATGTATTTTTACGGGAACACGATTTCAGCCGTCCGATATGAATTGAACGAAATTGTGAAATAACTGAGAGAATCCAAGACGAAGAGACCCAACAATTTGGAGGATCAACCGTCACATTACGGTGAAGAAACTCCGTACGTCCGTACGTTCGGAATACTAGTTCCAAAGATGCTAGCACACGTATATATATATGAGTTCGGCACTCGCAATTAACCGGCTAATGGAGCGTTAATTCGTGAGTCGGGACTAGCCTTAAATAATTAGTGGTCTTAGAAACCTGATAGCTTGACGGTTCGAGGGGGAGAACGAAGAGAAAAAGAAGGGCTGGAGAAGCACTAAAGGGAAGGAAGAACTTTGGACCACTCTCCTCCTCGGTTCTCTTTCTTTTTCTCGAGGGCGGCAGAGGAAACTTTCAGAGAAACAGAAATGCGGCTTTGTACAGCGGACAGCTGACACACACTCTATACGGCGTCGAGGCTCGACGCCATTTCCGGTCTCGTTACTCCCCAACGAAATTAGAGGAACCCGTCGCGTCGCCCAGCTTCGTAAGCTCTCCGATAACCTTCGGATACGTTTGCTCCGTCCCTCACCTTGAGATTTAGTGTATACGACGTATGCAGGTTGGTCCGATTGAGTCGAAACTCGTTGCATCGATCACACCCCCTTCGAGTCTAAAAACAAAACGGGAATTTCGAGGGGATTTCGTTCACTTCTTTTATTTTCTTATGATCATTTTTACATCGCGATGAGTCGTGTATAAAAATGATTACTACCTCGCGTTAATATGAGAAATAAATTTCACTCATACGTAGGCACGTATAGACGGATGTACCGTACACGTGTATATCCGTGCGAACGGTATGTTCGGGGAATATTGGCTTTTTTACGAGGTTCGTATCAAAGATATTTCCTTCCACTTATAAGCGACGCGTTAACGCCACCAACTTTCCCTCTTCTGAACCCGACAGTTTGACGCTTAGCACCCTCTTTAAACGTTTTTCCTCTCGTCTACCTACCTCTGGAGAACTCGGCTTTAATTCGATTAAAGAAATCCGCCTTCTTTTTTACGTCATAACCGCCGCGTCGCCGTCATAACAACCCCGACGTGTACCCGTCACGTGGTTGAAATTACAGTTTTACTTTTTTCTTCTTTCTTTTCCATGCATACATATATATTCTTCTCGATTTAATTTTTTGCTTATAGTTTTTCACCTCATTTTCAAATAAAAATACCGTACAAGAAACGAATCGTGCGTATGTCGCGACGACGCCACGTCCTACGCACTTTGAAATTTCAAACCTACCGATTCGATTCGGCGTGAAAAATCTTTGGAAAATTATTTTCCATTACCCAAGATTCTTCGCTCTTCGTTTTTAGTACTAAATTACAAATACCGTAACTATTTCTCACAGACGTTCGGTGATATGTTGAAATTTTTCCCGCAGCTCAGCCACACCTGCGTTATACACGGCTTCTCACTTGCTTTATTTTTTTCCATGACACCCACGTGCCACCTTCAGTCACATAGTTCCGCGCTCTCGTAAGCCATTCCATACTAATACGGTGTAGTCTTCCCGCACCGAAGCAAGTACACCGACTGAAAAAAACCCTCAAAGCGCGGAATTACGTCCGCGTCTCCGATATTCGGTATTCTTTTCCTTCGTTTCTCCACCTTTTTCTTCGCCGCGTTCCTTTTTCTTTTCATTTCTCTGCTCCGGAGCATCGGAAGCTTTAGCGAGCATCGGCGCCGGGTATAGGCGAGGAACGCGTCGAGGAACGCATTATCTATCACCCCTCGGAAAAAAGGAGGAAAAGATTAATAGCTGACGTCGGAAAGCCTGGAAATTGTTGTCGCGTTCTATACGTTCGGTGTATAGAGTCGAGTTGAACGGATCCGCTGCCGGTGCTTCTGCTTCTGAGTTCACGGAGTACGTACGTATAATGCGTACGAGTGTGTACGGGTACGGGTGCGTACGTACGTTCAGTCGTACGTACGCATATCGTCTTCCTCGTTGCCCCGGGGGAATTTGAAACTGACGATATGAGAACGAAATACCCGGTGGAAACGCACATCGACACAGGGCCACGTATACACACCGTGTAATCTCGAAACTGGCTGCATAGGCGTGTGACGTAGCGACACGTTTCTTTAAATATCGCACCGAACAACTAACTCTGTCTGTGAGACGTTGAAATTCTCACGGCGAGAAACGCGCGGTAAGAGACGAATAATTTACAGGTCTGTTTCATTCGACGACATTCGTGTTCAGAGATTACGAAACTTGACCCATATACGGTTTCGCGTAGTCCGGAGGATTTCGGAAAAAATATCGATTTCGTTCGAATCGACGATTAGCCGGGATAAAAAAGACCGGCACCGACGACGCGACGTTGACGCTGACGCTGACGTTCCTCCGTTTCGAATTCCTCGGAGAAGTTACGGTCGACGAGTATAAGAGCTCTAGACTCTCGTCCCGAGTAAAGATCACATGTAACGCTACGCAACGTTGTTTCGTTTCTACAAACATTTTCTATTTGCGTAACACTTCGGATAAACAACCACCTCCTATAGCTACTCTTCACGGATCCTCTCAACTCCGATTGTCGAAAGGATCTAAAAATAAAAGATACATACGTGCACTCGAAATTCAAACGACATCGAGTTTTTCCGGTGAACTGATGCGTTCGTCCGATCGATACGATCATCGATTGATTATTCGGTTATTCCAACGAAACTTTTATTCAAATCCGAAGCAATGAAAATTATTTTCAATCCCACACCTCCACCCGTTTAAGGGTGTGCGACTCCAGATATCTCGTTAATGAGCCGGACCAGTCGCGCCTAAATCGTGTTTCGCGTGTTCCCTTCTTCTTCGCTCATCTTTTTCAACTCCTCGTCCGATCCGCAGCTCCCGTCTATCGTGGACCTCTCGTTGATCGCGATGAATGTGAAGACGTCACAGCCGTGTATAATATAAATGTGTGTGCACTTACATACATACCTACTACGGTAGCTGGTTTCCGGTGGCGCCGCGACGGACATCGTCCGTCTACAGACGTCTGTCGTTGACGTATACGGTAGACGTAGACGTACACATATGTACGTACGTACGTATATACGTGTATAAAGTTTGCGGTAAAAGATCAGACGAATTTATTTCAGCGATACTAGGAATTCCCTTAGCGGTAGGCAATAGCAAAACCACTTGTCCGTCTCTCGTCGTTTTCCGCGACGATCGCGTGTCTTCCATCATTCATATCCACGAGTTTCGTATACTCCATTATATTCATCCTCGTCAGTTTCGTACGACGAAACGAAGCAGCTGATGAAAAAGAAAAAAAATTCCCAGGACGCGGGTTCTCGCGAGGGATGCGTTGGCACGAATTCTAAAATTCGTGCGTACGAATCCCTCGGCGTATCGTCGGGCTAGAGGGGTGATTCGAAATTATAGAAACTTCGTGTGACTTTTGAAATTACGGCGGTTTGTACCGCGGTGGGGTGAAACGGGCCGATGCGTAACTCTTGCGCTTTTCGAGGCGTCGCGGCGCCCCTACCTACTTATACATCGGTAAAGTTATAACGAAATTTCAAGCTCCTAATAACGAGTAGCGGGTAGGTGGCTCGGGCTAGACTGTACGCCGAGCGTAAGCCGGTTGATAAGGTGTGACGGAGCAATGTTCAACTTTAGTCACGTTGTCGATAGACGCGCGCGACAACCCGGAACTCCCTCGGGATTTAGTTAACCTAACCCCAAACTGGATCTTCGCACCCCCCCTCCCCCCCAACCCCCTTTTCCAGCGGGAAACGAGAAATCCTGGGATCGGGATTATGTGCGCATGCTTCTTTTATTCTCGCTTCCTTATCTCGGCGATTTCCCGCTTTCTCGCACATCGGTTCGGTTCCATCCCCATCCCTCCCTCCCTCCCTCCCTCCTGCCGCGCCTACGGTATAATGGGTACAGATATACCTATACGCGTCTCCTTCTTTCGCCCTGTTTTCATCGAAAGCGCCCCGGAAAATTTAATCTAAACTTGTTCCCTTACCCGCGTTCCCTCTTTTTCTCTCTCTACCTCTTGTCCCTGCACCGCGCTCACGCTCGAGTCACCCTTTTTCCTTTCCAAACCAAAAGACCAACACCTGCGCGATAACTTTTCTTTCTTCAATTTACCCCCCCCCCCCCCCATTTTCATCCCCCTCGAACCACCCCTGACGCCACGCCGGTTTCTTTCTCGCCTACTTATTTCATCCACTCTCCGCGTACCCTCCGATCGATTCTGTACCATTTGAAATTATTTCAGTCCTTTGTTCCACCGAAATATACGTAGCGAGATGATTGTACCCCGAGAAATTCTCATCTCGATGCCAGACATGACTCCTGTTTTTGTCAAGCGAGGACACGAGTAGCTTAAATTTTATCGTTCGATCCAGTTCCGCGAAACTATTTTTATCTAATGAAAAACTTTTTAACGTAGTTTGGCCGAGTTTTACTGCACTCGCGGCGGCCTCAGAGGGGGGGAGTAGAGAGTGAGAGCGGTTGAAAACACAAACATCGTCGCATCGGAGGAAAGAAATGGTGAAATATCGTAAAACAAATCCAAAGTATCGCGTATGTAGATATAACGCGAATCTATAACTGAAAAATTTTACAGCGCACCGCACGAAAATATCCCCGTAACGCCGATTTTTAGCTCCACGCGACGACGGAGTATCGATGACGATTATTACGTCGAGTTCCCGAACGGAGAAAACATCGGTGATAAAAATCAACGAGTCGGATGGAATTCGAATCGCGTTTCATCCGTGCAACCGTAGCCGTGGCAAATTCTATTACAATAACCATACTCAATATCCACCTTACAAGCAGTGAGTATGGTCCAGAGTAAGGTATATGCGCGCAAGTTGCACCGGCTCCCGGAAAATATATATCTTGCGCAACACAAACTCTATAATGTGCACACGTAATATTTCTTGCCCTTTTGTTTACCAAAGGTAAATATTTACACATCGGGTCGATGACCTCTCTTCAGAGCTCGCGGGAGTTTGTTCTACCGTAGCGTATACCCCCTCCCCTCCGATGCACTCGATTCACCCACATTACCACTTACGCTCCGTGAAGAACTCTGTGAAGAAATGTAAAAAGGTAACGCGATGAAAAAAGAAGTAGCGGAACACCCCGTCCGCTGGGGTGCGGGTAAGGTCTACTTACTTTTATTTCAGTCAATTTCAAGTCTCATTTAGAAAACGATTTTTTCCCTCTGTAAGAGAAAGAAAAGACCACCCTTTTTTTTTTTTGTCGTTCCGTGCAATGTATTTCGCTCTCGCTAATTCGCTTCGTTGGAAAATATGATGGGCAAGAGAAGAAAGATAACGAGTTTTGACGAACGGAAGAATTTCGGCAAACCTCGAAGAGAGTAGGACTTTGATTTTTCTGGTTTCCGAAGCGACTGATCGATATTTTCGGTGAAGCTTTGACGGAACGACGGCATGTACCGTTACGACCTTTACCGTACTCGCGTTGTACTCGTATGCCGGAACATCTCCGCGTAAGAATATGTATAAATGTGATACGGGTATATATCTGTATCTATTTATTCACCTGAAGTCGTAAAAGCTTTCCAGAGAGCCGTTCTCCGGTCCCATTCGAGAGGGACAAAGTCGAGTAGTTCGTATATTTGATTTGGGATATCCCGAGTGGTTCGTGTATATAGTTTGTCGGCTACCTACCTACATTAGTGGTCGTGAAGTTAGCCCTACACATTTATATTACCCACGCTACGGGATGAACCGACTGTCGGTTCATCCCGTAGGTTCTCGGGGAGTTCTTGATTTCCAATTTCACGAACGTAAGTGGATACAATCAAGTTAGAAAGTCTGACGTGTCCAACCGTTACCACGTACTACTCCCCGTATCATAGAGAAAATTTTACCTAAACTTGTATTCGTTCGTCCGTTTGGCGCTTCGCCGATGTTCATCATCATCTTCAATTTCGAATTCTCCGCACGCACGGGGAGATTCGTCTCTCGCTATTATTCTCATTCGCGTAGTTTCCAAAAAAAAAAAAAACCACCGTGCATTCGGTCGGCGAGAACGCGTACACTTTTAGCCCGGTATACCCGAACGAATAACGAAACTCTCTAGAAAACAAGCGGCGCATATTTATCTAAATGGGAATCTAAATCTCTAGGCCGGTTGTTGGATCCTTGGACTGTAATTGAAATATAAATTACCGACTTCGGTGAGCGATCGTGAGTCGCGGGTCTTGCGGGCGCGTGTAAAACACGCGTGTATTTATCATTTTATTTTATCCGTTTTTTCTTCGCTATCAATTTTTCTTTTTCTTTTTTTTTTTTCCGTACACTCACTCGACTCCAACCAACAATAAGGGGTGTATCGTATCCGAAGACCATCTGTAGATCTCAGATTAAAGAAACCAAAGCGGCTCCCGCGAAGCACCTTTAACTTGATGCAACAAAAAAAAAAAAAATAAAAGAATATTGATAAAAAATAATCATTGAATTTACGGGAGATTGATTCCGTTAAATATGTTTTACCGATACGATCGCTGTACGCTTTGTATAGCCATAGATATATCGCGGGGTGTACGTTCAATAAAGGCAAACCAATTACGATTATTGTAGCCGCGTTAGAAAACAATTAGGAACACTTTGTCCCGTCTTATATTGAAGCGTTTTTGTTCTCTCTTTTGTTTCAGGTGAGTCAATTACATCAAGATCTCTACGTACGGATGTTTTTTCAGTATCGTTAGATCGTAAGTAGCCACGATTAAATATTATATACGAAGTTTCGATAATTAATAACGACGTGAGTTTATCGGTATAATTAATTCTTACAAAATTGACTGTGCACGGTACGTACGTTAATTGGCTCTCGTCACATGGCGATTTCGAAGCCGAATTTCGTTAATCCGCACATACATGCCACCGAGTACTTGATTTCAATGCAGAGATTACCCATATTGTACATGTACGTACAATGGACGAACGGGAAATTGCGGTAGCCAAAGTATAGGTAGATAGGTAACAGCAAAAGTACAGCAACCAACAGGTGCGCTCGTGACGACACGCTATATAGGTGTAATGTGTACGGGGATACACGTACATACGCTAGCGGCACGCAGTTTGCCTGGACTTGACGAAAAATGAGCGGTGAAAAAAACAAATAACAGGAGAAAATAGAGAAAAACGGTTGCATATTTATAAGACAAACTAAAACTCTAAGTGGAGGGAAAAAAAAAAAAGTCTTCGCAATAGCTGCGAACGTATATAGCGGGATAAGTGGTTTTGCATTTACGTTTACGTTCCCGTTTCAGTTTGCGAATACGTTTGCGTTCGCGTTTGCGACGACTTTCCGTACTTGAGCGTAACCCCTGTTCCCCGTACTCGCACCACTGCCACAGCGCACTTTGTTATTTACTCGATATATTTCGCAGTCGGGAGAGATTACGCGAGTAAGAAATTAGGAAGTATATACCAGGTATATGTAACGTGCATACCGCGTGCGTCCCGAACGTATGTGCGGTTTACCGGTTTACTTTTTCGTCCCGTTTTCATCCCTCCACCGCAGCAGTTGAAGCCGAATCCCCCCCGAAAATTAGAGGGATAGGATGTGATAAAACAGAATTATGAAGCGGCTGAGTTTTACGGTGAATTTATTTAGGGTGAGATTTCAGGGAACTTGAGGACGTATTTTTTAATGAATATAATTTCTCCAGTTGGTATAATTACAGGGGTGAGAAAAATATGTACACACGAACATCTTGTATTTCGTATACGGTTGCTCTTCTTGTTTCAAATATGTAGAAAATTTTATCTACGTAAACGACAATAGCTGGACGATTCTACATATTTTCACTCAAAGCTCAAACGAATTGGATCCCAACAACCAGCTATTGATCCTGAAATCTATAACTCGGTAGTTTTTGAATTGAAATTTTTTTTCTCAGATTTATGATGGAGAATTTTTTTTTTTTCTACATTCTTTTTTTCGTTCCACTCTTTTCAATCCGATTATCGTGGAAAACTCCGGTACAAACATCTGAAATAATTTCAAAAACCTGGAATAATTTGACGGCAAAAAAGGAATTGCGTTCCTTTGATGCTGCAGGCGAAAAATATTTCATTGAGTTTTTCTACAGCTTCATACACGGTATAGAAAATTGCGGGCATGAGATTTTCAATCGTTCACTAGGCAGGACATGGCGGCGAAAAAAAAAAAAAAATATAACTCATTCCTCTCTTCTTGTGTGAATTTTTTTCTTTTACCGACGGGGATGTAAAAACGTTGAAAATCGACGATTTCCTCGAAATCGTTCCAATAGCCGTGCGCTTTAAATAGCGTTTACATCGGCAGTCGTAATTTCGCGCAGCTGCAGTAGCAACGGCTCACAGTTAACCGCACTGAATTCAAATTATGCATAGTTCACGAAGTTATATGAACGCAGATAACGCGGGGACGCGTATTTACACACATATCGCACAGTTATGATCTATACGCTTCTGTGTATATCCTACGAATTTACTCGATGGGGTAAAATTTGGAACGCTCCGAAGTGGAGCAAAAACCAATTCGGCTGTACCGTGACACACGTACACACACACACACGCGCGCGGTCGCGCAACCTCCGCAATTACACGCTAATGTTATCGTTGAATAAACAAACTGCCGCACTCGGGAATAATTTGACCTTGTAAATCTATCGCGGCTACATAGAAATCTGACGGCGCATTTATATGCACGCGTATCGCTGAAAAAAATGAAATCGGTATAATTTCTGGTAATTCATTATCTTTCAAATCCGAAGCGACAAATGATTACCGAAACTTCGAATGGATACCAAGCGAATAAAATGCAAAAAAGAAAATAGGTTTGGGAGCCTAATGCCATCTCGGCGGAGCCAACGATTATTATGGGTATAATATTCGTATAAGCCTAGCGTAGAATTTCGCGTCACGTATATTCGGATCTTAGGGTAGACAACGTGCGAACCTTCGGCTTGACGCTTAGGTAACTTGAATTTAACAACCGTGAACACCGGGATTTGACCGGCGGGTTTTGATCCCGAAACTAGCTTCCGTAATACACGTCGGTCCGCCCGGTTCGTCAGTGTCTCGGTTGTGTCCCGTGTCTCGTGTACGGAATACAGCAGCGTAGATTTCCACCCCGAAAGCGTAGAAACTCGCGATTCGTCTCTCTCCCGCGCTTTTAACCAAATCGCCTAATCTCGAGAGCTTATGGACGGCAGGACCTACCCTGAGCGTACGTGTATACGTTCACGTACACGTACGAACAAAAGCTAACCCGATACGCGTTTACGCCACGTGACCCACCTCCAACTTTATGGCTTATTTCGCTATCGGAGGATTATCTCGTACTTACCGCGCGGCGTCAGATTTCTCTTTTTCTTTTTTCTCTGCTCCCCTTTTTTTTTGCTTCTTCCCTCTTTAATTAATAAACTTTACATCATTCTTTTCACGCCACGGAGACCAATTTTACGGAAAATATCACGGCGCATCGAACATCGAGTGCGATTTCGATGCGAAATTTTCATATTGTAAATGTGTGAGCGGGATTGAATGTGAATAATTTATGATGAAATAATGCGGAATGCATAAATTCATTGTTTATTCATCCGATCGTAATTATTGGAGGTGTTGGCGCGGTGATTAAAATTTCATTTTATTGATCTATTTGTACGATTCTTTTGAATCGAATCATCGTAACGCGCGAATGGTATGTACGATCGTTGGCTGTGCGGTATTTCCGCTATATGAGGTTTACAGCATGACAATGGTATAACTGTACGGTACATGTAATAATACAAACGGCAAACTGTGCATAGTTTGAAATTTCCTCGTACATCGTAATTGAATTCGGTCATCGATGTTTCAACGTTGGATCCGAAGTGCGATTTTAACGGTAGCCCGCATTCCGTGTATGTTCGTTGTTGGTTATCGAATGAACCATTGACAACGTTATTTTCTAACCAGCGTACATTACAGGTGTACGCGAAGGTGATCGTCCCTCGATTTTCCGCTGATATTATGTAATAGTAACAATCAATCGTATTCTCCGCCCCACCCCAGTCGCAGTGTGGTATCTGTTGTTATACCGGAGCGATGCAACGTTACGTACGTGCGAAGTAAAAAAGATTTCGGATTCACATTTTCCCATCCCACAATTCGTTCGTTTTTTTCACAATCTCCGTAATTACAGTTTTCTGGCGAACCTTGGAACAGAAATTCAATGCGTTTTTATCCACACTTATGTGAGGAATGCAGAAAATTGAATTACAGGGTAAAAAACAGAGCGGTTAGTTGCACGATTCCAATTGAAAGACCTGCGTTCGGCGAAGCCGGAATTAGTGCGCGCTGCAGGTGGTTACGTACAGGTTTCTGTACGTGTAGTTAATTTTTTTCAATTTTTCGTCTACCAAATATATCTTTTCTTTTTCCCATTTCCATTGTGCCACGAAACAAATGTGGTTGTACAACGAACCTCGTCCGCTTTTTATTACATTTCGTTGCGAAATAACACATAATGTTCTGATTGGATAGCTCAGCTGTCTATTATCGTTTGGAATACATAACTACGTTACACGAATCTGCTGTACAGCCCTAAAATTTGTCGAAATTTATTTTATAAACGTATCGTTTATTCGCAATGATAAAATCCGTGTAATTTGTACTTTCCGGTGAAATAATTACAGGTGCACAATATATAATATATGGATCGAGATCAATTCGGTCGTTAAATTTTTCAGAGCTTTTTATACCTCGATAATTACGTCGGCCCAATTGATCCACAACGTTTAATAAGAGAAACTGTTCTCGCAATCGAAGAAAGACGGGGAAAAAATTAATTCGGCAAAAGTATATGATGATAATTAGCGTCAAGAGTGTGCATCCGATTTCTGTACCAAAAATGAAAAAAAGAATTGAGGATTCAAGACGATAATTCTTACGTTGTGTTATTATTTTTTTTTTTTTTCTCATTCTGCCCTCGTTAAAGCTCGTGATTTTGATTCTCTTCCCTTTCTTCTGTGTGATATGTTTGATTTTTTTTTTTATTTAATTTAATTTTTTCTCCGTGTTTCATTTCCTGCATACGACATCGCAGGTGTCGCTGCAGTTATCTTTGTTCTTTAATTAAAACAAACAGTTTCACACCCTGCTCACGGCGGGCTGTGCGAATAAATGAACATGTGTATACCGCGTATACTATATACACATACATTGCCCTCATACATTTCGCATAATATGTACATACACGCTTGTGTATAGGTATGTACGCACACTCATCTGCATCTGTTTTTTCCCCGCTTTGAACCCGACAGGCGTTAAAAGGTCGCACGTTCTACCCGCGTTATGTGCACGACGCTTCGCAAACGTACCGATACATACCACGTACACGTTAAACTAAAAGAAATATAATTATGATTTTGAAAGAAAAAAAAATATCCAACTTCCTACGTGAGGGTAATGAACGTAATGTCCGTGTGTGCATAAAATAATGAAATGATTTCTAAAGGAATTGCGTTTTTTTTTTTTCATGTGCAGTAATTTTATTCACGTAGAACAAAAAGAGAACGAATGAAAAAGTAACTCAAAGGAGTGCCTGGGAGAGAAAATCTCATGAGACAGAATTTGAGAAAAGTAACTTCCGAAAAATCGGTTCGATTTGAACAATTCGTATTATCTTTCGACATTTTAGATGGTTCGGTGTGAAAATAATCTTTTCTATCGACGAAGCGTTGTATGAGTTTTACGAGAATTGTACATTCTTTGTTACTTGTGGCTACAAAAATAGTCCTATCTTCGCGCTGGGGGAACACCCCTCACAATCAGTCGCTGTATAATTCATGATTTTTTTATCAGTTCGCAATAACCGGTCAGTCTTTTCTTTCTACCGTCGATTTATCAATCATTTTTTTAATTAGGTTTAATACGCTTTTCTTACGTATTTTGACCTCCGGAATCCGAATCTGAAAGAAAAATTGGTCTATCTCCAAAATTGACCGAGTTATCGCCAATTTTCAGCATTTTGGGGTCAAAAATAAGAAATTGATTTTTTAGTCTATCTTGATGTATTTTGAGCTCAGGAATCCGAATCCGGAAGGAAAATTGATTTATCTGCAAAAATGACCGAGTTATCCCCATTTTTTCGCATTTTTTGGCATAAAAATGGAGATATCTCGGAGGGAAAAAATCGTAGCTCAATTTGGACAATGGATTCGTGTTCCTGAGGCGAAAATACATGAGAAAAGTGCCATACGATCAATTTTAAAAAATAAAAATTTTTGGCCAAAATTTGAGATTTTTCCAAGGGGTACCCCTTACGATTTTTTCAAATTTTGACCAAAAATTTTTATTTTTCAAAATTGATCGTATGGCACTTTTCTTATGTATTTTCGCCTCAGGAACACGAATCCGTTGTCCAAATTGAGCTACGATTTTTTGCCTTCGAGATATCCTCAAATTTATGCCAAAAAATGCGAAAAAATGGGGATAACTCGGTCATTTTTGCAGATAGATCAATTTTCCTTCCGGATTCGGATTCCTGAGCTCAAAATACATCAAGATAGATTAAAAAATCAATTTTTTATTTTTGACCCCAAAAAGATGAAAATTGGCGATAACTCGGTCAATTTTAGAAATAGACCAATTTTTCATTCAGATTCGGATTCCGGAGGTCAAAATACGTAAGAAAAGCATATTAAATCCAATTAAAAGAATGATTTATTTTTTGTTCAAAAATCGAATTTGTTTTTGGTTCTTCAACAGTAATTTCACGTATAATCAGCTCAGGAATCCAAATCTGAAAGCCAAAATCATCCACTCATGCAATTGATCGAGTAATCATTCGGTGGAAAAATTTTTTCACTCGATATTTTGAGGTAACCCACTCGTTTTTTGAATAAATAATCAATCAAGCTACTATAACAGATCGCTTTCCGTCATCGCGGCGAACTTCATGTTATAATCTCGTTATTATAATCTGAATATTAAAAATCTCCTCCCTTGCAATTTTTTTATTCATATAGAGGGACAACGTACGCACGATAATGATGTGGAACAGTAGCGTAGAGTGCTAATAATTCTATGGTACGTACATAAGCGATTATCATCATTGGCTTGATTCCAAAGAGGTGGGATGTGGACGCGTATTAATTGATTGGTTTATTCGAAGCAATAATCAATTATCGAGCCAATACAGGTTCATTGGAGTTTGTGGTTCGGCGTTGGACCGCGTCAGAACCAGATTACCGAAGTTCATCGCAATACGGGTATAACCTGCGGAGACCTCGTAGGGTAGGTATCCGCCTCTAACTTCCGTCTAACTACATTGTGTTTTGAAAACGCGAATACCGTAGGATTTCTGCACCTCTACCCACAGATCTGCGAGTTTATCAGTTTCGAAGGTATGCCAACCGAGATAACTGTACCGAACTTACATTCCCAACGATCCCCCTCAACGGAAGCTATCTACGTCATTTTCCGAGGGTAATAAGTCTTGTAACAGGTGCTCCTCCGTAACCCGATCTTAAACTTTTCAACCATTATTATTTATGCGACATTTAACAGACCATAATTTTCGGAGAAATATACACGCCGCGATGTAGTTCGCTCACCCCGGATATTCGTTGGACATTAACAACGAGCGTCACGTTATTCTCGCGTATAATTTTGGTTGGAAAAAATTGATATTCTTCATTCATTTTACCGCCATGCGATGCATGCGCGAATCGCGCGAAAATAACGCAACGACGATCCGGTTGCTATGCCGCTGAAGAATTGACCAACCAAAATATTCGACTGACCGACTTTGACGGCGGAGCCGTGAAACGCGGCATTGAACGGGGGTGGTGCGCTTCGGCTGAATTCCATTTCATGGGATATGATATATTCGTAAAACGCGCATGAAATCATCCGAATCTACGCTACCATGTATATCGCGAATGTGTAACATGCATCGCTGCGTACGTTATACCATACCCAACCGTGTACCTGATGTACTTATAATAGTAGGTTTACCTAATCAATTATTTCATAGCTTTCCTCTTCACGTTCGCAAAGCTCTTTACGATCATTGCACACGCCATTGTGGCACTTGTATCGTATCACGCTATGAAGCGATTATACCTGCGTAGGCTGAGCTTCGTACGCGAATCGATGGAAAATAATTGGAAAATTTTCACATTTTAAAATCCTCGTGAGAACCTCGAAGACAAACGCGACGAATCGCGAATATTCCGACAGAGAAATTCGTCAAGGGCAACGTCAGGGCTCGAACGGGGTGGCGAGGTCTCGGCCGAAAAGGACGCCGTGCGCCGCCCCGGACAGGTCCTCAAAAAAGGTGCAGACCTAGGTAATCCTGGTCAAGGACGCCCGCTATCCGAATCAAGAGAGTGAGGCTACGCCGAGATGTCCCCACTCGAAGACGCCCCACGTACCAGATATCGGGGTGCTGTCAAAATTTCTGCAGAGGAACCGGCGTTTCTATCGCCGAGGAATGTTCTACGAAAATTTTTTAGGGCTGGACCGTACTCGAATTATCCGCCTGGACCTCCGCGTTACGCCGTTTTATTTCCGGAATATGCGTGGTTACACAGGTGTGTATATGTATGTGTATTTTGCCAAAGAGAACCTCATTCCGTCCGCAGCCTGCGCGGTATCGATGTCTCGTCCGGCAACTCCTCACGTTTTCGGTTTCCTTTTCTTCTTTTCTTTTATTTTTTGTTTTTCGACCCTTCGTTATACCTGTGTAAGGTACCCATTACCTATCGTCAAACGTCTCGCCGTCCGGTTCCGAGGTATATACACGCGTACATAGGGTTTGTATGGGTGATATAGGGCGTTGAGTCTTTTATATACCAAAAACATATAACAGAAGAGGGAGAGGAAGAAGGAAATTGAGAACGTGGTTTGTGGTAAGCAGGGAAAAAATGATATACTTACGTGTGCCGGTATGATATCAAATAGTCCATCGAGCTCCTTGAAAAACAACCGATTGTCCTCGACTCTGCTTGGCTCACAAATGTACTACTGGTATCTCACATTTCTTTTCGTTTCGTTTCCAGAATTTCATCATTTCTTGGTTTCATACTTTTCAGTATTAATGGTTTTTTTCTCTACATTGCAAAATAGTTCACATACGCGAGTCGAAGTATAAGCCTACCCAGTAAACGATATTCATATTCAAAGTTTCAAAAGTGATACGAAAAACTAAAAAAATCTCAGCGACGATTGCCGTATTTTAAGCCATCAAGAGCTACGAGGATCTCAGAATCGTTCGCACGGGTTAGTTTAGCTTCGGACCGGTTTCATTTTACTGCTAACTTGTGGCGTCAGCATTTTCTTTCTACCCTTTAATTGGTTTTGCCATATGTTGTATGTACCACATTACACGTATACATACCTATACACGTACGAGAGTATCTCTGCGTTATACATCCCACGGTGCTAATGTTTCTTCGAAATATTCGAATTCGCCAAACGACTATATCTGTTCCATTTTTCCCTATACCCTGGAACGATATCGCCTTATCGTCGAAGCATCGAAACGGATTATATACTTCGCGAAATACAGACATATTTTCTCGAAACGTATAACACAAAACCCTAGCATAAGCGGATCTGCAGGTTCCTCCGCTCTTTTCTCTGCAAAACGACGACGAAGAACCAGAGAGAATAAGAGGGAAAAAAAAAAAGGAAAAAAGGAAAGAGTTATAGCGAATTACGTTCAAGTTTTAGAACGTACCTACGTAGAAACGTATTTTTAACCCGACCACGTATGTCCCGTAGTACCCACCCCATCAATTACGGGTTAATTCCGGGTAGAGAAACAACAATTCTCCGTATAAATACGTAATTATAGCGGATCGAAAGAGTTTGCTGAGCGACTGCGGACTCCGTTAGTCGAACGAAATTTTCGAGTTCCAATTCTGTCGACAAATTTCAACCGTGAATATCCATCGGCAATTGTAATTGGATCGCTCTCTTGTCGCGCGACCGGCATCGGAGCCGAATCTGAGAAAAAAGCACAACCGGAAAACAAACGAAGATGAAAAATAACAGAGAGGAGGTGGGCGGGATACCAGCCGTACGTGCACCTACGGAGGTGTACCGTTTATATTAGCGGAAGCGAAAAGGAGTAATTTGAAAGTGGTAAGAGAAAATGTACGCGTTGCCCATGCGGAATTAAGGTAGTAAAACGTTAAAACCCGTCCATAAAACAGTATTATAAAAATGTTGGAGCGAGCCACGAGTTACGGTTGCACCTCCGGCCACCCCGCATCACCGGCAAAACCGGCGGTAGCTGTATCAACGAATGAAAAAGGAAAGAAGTACGAGGGGGGTGTACCCGCTATAGGGTTAGTCCGTATCTGGTATATATTATAATGTATATAATACACCGTACCATATTTAAATGAGAGGGCTTAACCACATTAAGCTCTTCGCTCGAGTCTTAGCGAAGATGGAGTTAACCGCATACGTATACGCGACCGTACTTTACGTCGCGTCGACTACGCGAGCGTTTTACTCGTCGAACAAAAAAACCACAGAACAAATAGAGGAAACATAATGACCCTCCGTATTATGTTACTCTTGCTTTTTTTTTTTTGTCTTTGCTAAAAATCGAGAATATTTTCAATTTGGAAAGAACGGAAAAAAAAAACTTTCAATTCTCGCGGAGGTATCCATCACGTACCATGTGTCCCAGCTTCGACACTACAGTATGTCTGGTTGCCCGCCGTCGAGCGCCAAATTTACTTTATATCGTTGAGTCAAAATGGTCAAAGTATAGATATATTGTTCAATATATCTATGGTCAAAGTAAAGTTCGTGAATGAACGTGGCGCTTTAGGGAAGGACAGACATATCACAGTGTAAATGCTGGAATACATAGCATATGATAGCATGTACCGTACCCTGATTGAAATTAAATATTTGAAAATGAAATAGCATGATTTGGAAGATGGAAAGAGTAAACGAACTTTATTAAAATTTTGTCGATTACTCTCTTCGGAGCCATCGCGGATGAAGTTTTTTTTTTTTTCTGCTTTCGGTGTGCGGTAGGAGGTATCCTCTGATCCTCGATAAACAAGTCAGGCCTTTGAGTCGAGTTGTCTTAGCGGTGACTGGCGTCGATCTGGCTTTATACAGGTGTACACACCTACTACGCGTAGGGACACGCGTACACACCATATTCGGAGAAAACACTTCCGACCGGATATTGCCCCATATTTTAGGGTGAACTTGAAATTGAGGGAACAAGAACCCGTGATAGCTGTTGTTTTAGCGATAAAGTCAACCCTGATTTATATTTTGCGCTTAGAGCGTCTTTTCAGTCTTTGATCTGCTGCGTGGCTATGGTAGTGTCTCGCTTCACGTGAAATTGGCTTCTTTGATCATAACTTGTTAAATAAAATCTCTCTTCCTCTCTCCTCTTCTCTTCTCTTCTCTTCTCGTGGCTCCTTCTGTCGTTCACGATTTCTCCACGTCTCCGATGCTAGGAGTTGAATAATGAATAGGCAAAGAGTGATCCAATCAATTTTTATATTCGAAGCAACCGCCGTTCCCCATGCGCCATACGTATGTACGTACGTACATTATATAACGCAATATATTACAGTTGGAGTTTACGTATGATGTGCAAGGTAATTCAAATACGATCCTATCCATACAGTGGGGCAAACGATCGTCTATTATGGTCCTATTATGTGGAGCCATTACTTTTACTCGTGGTATAACTGCAACCGGGTAACCAATAACCACACACAACATATATACACCATACAGAATATTCCCATTAAAATAACATTGCTCGTTCCGTTATCAGACCGGCCAAATTTCACGTTTATATACATATCTATAAATCTACGGTGAATATAATTTATAATTCGACGTCGCCCGGATTCCAAAAATAAAAAAAAAACAAAAATCTCACCACGGATACTCTCGCCGGTACTCCGTTTATTTTAATTCATTTTTCTGTTTCATTTTATTTCAATTATTTCACGGTGTACACGCTTTTCAATAATTTGCAATTCAACCACGATATACAAACGGTGTAACGTCCAAGTTTATATTATACAGTTGGTGAATTTTTTTCGTTTTTATGATTTTTCTACTTTTTTTTTTTCATATCGCCCGCTTCGCATGACGTTATCTCGTTCGTGTGTACGTATACGACGCGAATGTACAGGTGTACGCTAGCGACGCGACCGCATGTACGTACGTACGGACACGTGTATATGTTCGATACGTCGGTGGTTCTAAGTTATAGGGAAGCTATCACCGTGTTTTCTACCTACCCCCGGGTTTCGTCGTAAGTCAAACGTCCATCACGTTTTACATATAGATTGATTCCGTTGACCCGCTCGTGTGTTTCCTGCTGCATGCGCGCGTATATTACACGTAGCTATGGGAACTCCGTTGTGCCGGAGTAGCGGTAATGTTTGGTTTATAAGCCTGATACTCGTATCAAAAAAGCCCTCGAGCTCTCAAGTTTTCCGGTAAACTGCACATAAGCGCTTTTCAATTTACATTCGACGATATTTCCTCCGCCCTCGTTCCGGATGCGTGAAAAACGCTGCGTAATTGTCAGTCTCATCATTCGAGCGAGTGAACGATTGAACGAATGAATGGACGAATGTGAAATAAGGAAAATCAATTGTTCGACCTTTTTCCGTGCGTACATAATACGTGTGGAAAATCGACGCGATATTTTCAACCGCAGTTCGGTTTGAAATAATTAATTACCACGGAACTTGCACGTGGTCGTGTGTGGGTTTGAAATCTGAGCGAGATTCCGATATTTTAATGACCCAGCCGCACGAATTCAAACACGTCGTTCACCATCAATATCGCGTACCGTTGAAAATGCATACACGCCGTTGAGTTTTAAACGTTTGATTTTATGCAGAGGATACATATAAATTTACGAGAACGAACGTCGAATAGCGGGACGTTTTTTTTTTCTTTTTTGGACAGAAAACAAACATAATTATACGGAGGCTGTAAAGCACTCGGTTAGCAATGGACATGAAGGAAAAGCAAAAATCAATGACCCGGTAACGACCCATCGATAGAAAAATGGTGGCAAAGAGTAAAGTTCGTTCCTTCGTTCCGACAGGAGTGGCAATTCCTATTACACATGAATCTGGGGCACGGATGGATAATATACATGCGGTATTATGAGATCGCGAAAATGGTTCGGTGCAATTTTCAAAAGTTTATGTACTACGAAGCGTTTTTACCCACGATTCTTCGAATACCGCAATCGAAGGATGAATAATAGGGAATAAAAAGGAAGTTGTACGAATTTTAATAGAACGAAAAACAACGGAAGTAATTAGAAAAGGAAAAAGAAAAAAACTGAGAAAAAGGCAAAACTACGTTGGGACGTATATAACGCGACGACGATATGGTTAAAGGACATCAAAGAGTTCTTACGGAGAATCGGTGCGTTCGCTTCCGATGACCGACACATTTTCTATTCTATCCTCTGCCTCGTATAGCTCATACGTATATAGGTATACAGAGAGAGTTATTCAACCACTCGTCCGATGACGTCTCCCGGGACGAAACGAAACGTCCAGATGGCTGATCCTCGGTCCCTTCGCTTCCCGAGGGTGACTTCTCGATCACGCTATACAACCCTGTAAACTTTGAGTAGCTCATCATTTTTATTCTCTGCTTTCATTCGCAGCTTTTTGTTCTCTCAAGCACGGCCTAATAATAATTTTTGGTAAAATTTTATCTTGTTTCGATACGTCACTAAAAAAAAAAAAGTTCTCCTCGAATTCGTTCGAGCTTCCCATCTCGATTTCCCCAACGTTCCTCTATAATTTGCATTAAATTTATGTAACAACGAGCACATAGAATTACGTCTGTAGGATTAACTACCATCGGTAGGATTAACTCTCGCTCTGTTTGAAATGCAGTTTTGTATTTATATTTGTAGCTTCATTCTGCCGTACTCGTATCACATCTTCGATGCGTGAGACGATGTGCACACATACATATATCGCATACATATAATATATAAATCGCGAACGAGTAGAATGAATAGGTATGTACACGCTAAACCCTCCTCGAGTGTTCATAGTACACGTAGAAATACACTGTACAAAACGGAAATTAGGGCGTAGGTGGTAAAGGTTAAAGTATGCAAGCGGCAGTGGAAAGACTATGCCAATTTACGCGGCGGAGGCGAAGTTATAACGCAGTTGAGTACCTCCACTTCGATGGGATATTCTATGTGTATTTGTGGTGCTACAGGGGATGATGAGCTTCATCGGTTCAAATCAACCAACCGGGAACCGACGCACATCTCGGTAACATCCGCGAGCTGGACTACCTTGCGTTGGCAGCGTGCAACTCGTTGGTGTTCAGAATCCCTTTACAAGTCTCGGAACAAAAACCAACCGTCGTCGGTGCAATTCCTTTTGAATTGAACAAAGACTCTCGCGTACTTACGTTTGCCGTAGATCGCTTCCTCTCGTACGTATACGTATTCGTTATAAAATGTGATCCGTATGATGCATAGTTATAATGAGACTGTGAACTGGTTTCTCTCGTCTCTACGGCTAATTATGAAATATATATAACTACATATTGTTCGCTTCATCAAATGCCCCAATTAAAAGCGACGGTGTTTCTTCGCTTGGGTTTTATTAGCTACATCGGTAAGGGTAGGGAATTTCCTTAGCGTTGCTTTGCTATTTAATCAGCGCAACGATTCCAATTCATATTTACAAAGGATGATGTTTTTCTCTCGCACGACCTCCCTCCCTCCCCCCCCTCCCCCGATCTGTTTCCCTCGGAAAACCGATTCCAGTGGTACTTTGCCGACTATTTCCCTCGACTACCCTTAATGAGGGGTTGAAGATTTTGTCTACTCGAGCAGTTGCCGCCGGGGTGGAAAGCGAGGGGGAAATTTTGCGGAAATTTAGCCAGCGAGGAGAAACGATGCGTCAAAAATTGCAGCTTTGTTAGATATAAGTTCGCAATGTACGTAGAGCGGAGCCCGCATGCGGGGCTGCAGTCGGGGGGTGGGAATTTCGCTCTTTCAACCCCCCCCCCTCCCCCCCTTCCCCCCCTTCCGCTTGCAGAGCAGCAAGAGTAGCAAATTTCAAGAAATCCGCACCGCGAACCGGATAGACAAAGCTTGCGAGGATAGGGAGCTACTTTTATTTGCGGAGGTAAGCCGTGAATCAACAAACGGAGAGGTAGACGAGTCGTTGTGTCATCCCCTTATACTACTTTCTTCTTTTGTTTTCCGGTGTTTTTTTTTTAGTTTTTTTCGTTCTTCTCACTGCTCTCGACAAAGGACGACGACGACGACGACAAGGTAAAACGAATACTGTACGACTACGACCGCGACGTAGTAAGACGTTACCCCCGGAAGGTGTTCACACCTTATACGTATTCCGACACCCGCTCGAGATATACGTCGCTCTCTACTCGCCGTTTAAATTTTCAACGAACGAAAATTTGAAATTTACGGCTAATGACGAACGATGATATTGTGCGAGATATATATGTAGTCGGTGAAATTGTAAGCTCTATATTCGAAATTTTTGTTTTTTACCCCGGGAATTTTTAGCCCGGAAAAAAGTATTCACAAAGCCTATTCGAAGGGGACGAGAATTATCCGTTTTTTCAACATCATTCGGATTAAATTCAATGTTGGTTGATTTCCAAGCCGAACTCTGATTTGCGAAATGGAGCGTCGGGTATATTACTCATCCCGATCACCGGCGGGCTTTAATTACGGGCTGATAGTTTAAACCAAACATCTACTACCTTTGTTTCAATAAAGTGCCATTGACTAATTGAGTCGACGGTCGAGTTCCATATACTCGGAGGCCTAGCAACGAATTAAAGGTCAGGCATAAAGAACGTAATTAGCGTTGATTAGAGCCTCCTGTAAATGACTGTTACGTTTTTGCCCTCAACAATTTTAATGTAAGGTCAAAAAAAAAAAAAACAGAAAAAAGAAGTCGATCGCTTATACGGATTCGATCGATGTGCAACATCACTATTCACAGGCGTCGACTTTACCTTTGGCTCCCATCTCCTCTCGATGCACATTCATTGTTCCGACGTATGCCCCGAAGCAAGTACGATCGAGTGGATCATACGGAGCGCCGTTTGTTCGATATTCCCTTTCGAATATCGTCGAACGACTGCAGGCGTAAAAAATAATCGTTGTGTCGAAAAGCGTGAGTGTGAAAAATGGCGAAAAACTCCGTGGAGTAATTTCGGAGAAACCGTCGCTCAGGCGTAACTTCGGGGATCAGTTAATCAACGCGAAATACGTCCAAGTTTAACGAGGGGATAGTTTATGGAGATGCGTTCCACGATAGTTCATCTATTGGCAATGAGCGGTTGTACGCAAATTGGAATACACATTATCAAATAGTGGAGTTTGCGTACGTCTCTGTAGCATCGTTGGAATACACCCGTGTGTGCGTTACACCTACTCGTCATAATGTACGGTAGATACACCCCGACTCCCCCTACCGACTGTGCAGTTTCAAGTACGCGCGTTGCAACAGCTTATTCACACCCACCTCACGAAATTACGCGTCGGGCTGTGTGCCAGGTGCATAGTTTATGTTTAGACACCATACCGAATACCATCTGCCATATTTACTCCGGCCAAACATAATTTATTGGTCCAACTGTACATACCACTTCGTATTGTTACATCCCCCGATGCCGCGCACGGCCCCGCATACGTCGGGAATTCTTTGCCAACTTTTGCCCACTTGATAATAATTTTCTCCACCTCGACGATATTTTTCATCTTTTTATCCGCTTCGTCGAGGTCGCGTCGAAATTCCACCTGCGAGAATGCCTTTTTTTTTTTCGTCGACTTTTTTTTTCGAGTGGAATAAAGAAACGTGAGACGCCAATCTTCGGAGCTCGTCCTCGGGATGGACCTTTGAATAGATTTGGCGTCGAAATGGCGCCGATTATTTCACTTTGAAAAAAAAAAGAGAGTAGTTCGCAAAATTGTGAATCTTCGTTACTTTTGCAGATCGACATGTGGGTCGATCGGGTGTATCGTCGTCGTCCCTCGCCGCCACCGCCGCGTGGTCGTGGAGAGCACGCGTAAGGGTAGTTATGGCGAGGGTTGGTAGGAGTTGTTATTAAATAAAACACACGGTCGCTCATCAATCAACCGGCTAAAAAGGACCTTGTCATTATTCGCGCGTGTCTTCCTACCCTTCGATTCGAGAATCCGTCCGATGAATGATTTGCAACTATGCGGAGGTTTCGTATAATGGCGGCGTATGCGTGGGGCGATCCACCCTCTCCGCTTACAACTCTCTGTATTATTTCGCAAAGTTGGGCTCGTTGCGTCATCGACAACTGGGGCGCTCTCGGGGGTTCCTTGCCCCGAGGGAGAAGACCCCGTCTCTGCGAGGGCTTACCACCGCACGGGTCCAATCCGTTCCATTCTTCCCATAAGTTTTACAACGGGTATTATTATGGTTGTAACGTTCGCCCAATATTATGCGAAGACCGATCAGAATTTACGCAACAACGTTGCGAATATTGTCGGATACGATTATCTCCGCATGGCGCAACGTACGGTTAATTCTCATGTTGTGTCATAATCAGGTACTCGCGGCGTATAAATTATGTAATTTCGATAAAAGCCACCGTTGGATGTTCGCTAAAGTAACGGCTCGCGATTATTTCTTTTATTTTCTCTATCTTCTTTTTTTCTTCTTCTCACTTTTCGCGCGTGCACTTATGATGAAAAACGTCTTTAGCGCGGTGTTGTATACTTCGGATGAGTTCGGACAACCCGCACGCCTGGAAAACAGGAAGGTTTCATTTTACCGAAATATGAAACTACGTGCGAGGAGGGTAGAAACGACCGGCGGGGGTCGGGTATATCGCGCACCGCCCTTATGTAAACTGAACCCGAACCCCTAAATCTTATAATTATACTGCATATTTTCTACACGTATGCGTACATAACGTACCCATACCTGTATCGTAACCGCGTGCGGTTCGTTTGATGTAATATCAAGGGTGCGCAACATTATTAACTTTCGTTATCATTATTTTCAATTTTATTATTCCGACAATATCTCACGAACGGAGAAAAAAAAACGATTATCCGCCTTTCGAACTTTTCAGGCATCTCGTTTTCGGGGCAACTAATTAAAAGAAAAAGCGAGTTCGGTTAACATCCACCGGGATAGGGAGGCAAGGAGAGGCGGGGGATGATGTACGTTTGGACACGTATCAGTTATACCTGAACATCTTTCAAAGCGGATAAAAATGTTGTTCATAAAAGAAAATATAAATTGAAAGATAAAGAAATGAGAGAAATGGGCAAATCTTTCATTTTTTCAAGCTTCGGGGCTGGGGGGGGGAATGGTTATTCTTCGAAGCATGATCATGACACCCCCGCGCGAAACGCTCGTCTTCGTGAATTCCTCGACCTTCAATCGATACCCAATCGCATGTACAGTCGTTGATGTTCACCGGTGTGCGTGTGTATTTTATTAATTTTTCTCTCACACTACTTCGTACCCATAATTTCTTCGGTGTAGCGTAGGTTGCCGTAACATTAATTGCCGTCTGGCACACGATTCCCGTTTATTAAGCGTCCACCGTTCCGAGTCCCAAATTGACAAAAAACTGAGAAACGTGCGGTTGGTGGAAGGCCGCCTCCTTTTCTCTCTTTTTTTTTTCGCTTTCTCTTTTTCTACAATTTTTTTCTTCTTCTTCTCTCTCCTCTTTTCCACCACCTCCCTCCACCGCTCGTAGACCTGCAGAGGATATTAAGTGACCGGGCGTGTTTCGGTCCGGAGAAACGCTTCTTTTCTTCCTTCGCGGACTAGACAGACGACACGTCTCGTCTACCTTATAAATATATATGTATACCTATGCACCTACTACGTATTACGTAATGTGTTATTCTTCACGTATCCTTTTCCGCATAGAGAGTGACTGTGGCTACCCTTAACGAACCTTGTGTAAAGCGAGAGTATTAGGCCGGGATAGACATTAGCTGCTACGTAGCTCTTCCTCGGGATTGCCGACGCATCAACTTCGTTTCGAAATAAATGCTGAGTGTTTTTCCAACCCTGCGGGGGGTATACGATATCGTTTCACGGAGAGTATATCGAACTTGGATCCTCGAGTATATAATGTATATCTGTTATTCCGGTAAGAGATATTTATTCGCATACCCATTCCCTAACGCTATAGACAACCTGTCACCGAGCCGCGCGCTCCTTATATCTGATCAAATTTGACAGTCGCTATATCAGTCGGTGCCCTCGTACCATAATTCAATCCCGAGAGAAAAAAAAATATGATCCGGGTTTACAGATTTCGGAATTTTTTTTAGAACAAAAAACAAAAAAAAAACAACTCTGTGACGTAGGGTATTTTTTTGCACCAGCGGCTCGGAAGCTCGTTATACATATACGTCCCGGTCAGACGCGCTCTGTTACGTCGTTTCCTCGGGGTAGAAAAAAGATTAGAGAATAAATAAAAATGGAGTATTGTAAAAGCTACTCGTATCACCCTGCTGCATTATGCATATCCGTACGGGGCATGGCAGACGCCGCGCGCACAATGACATCGGTCGTTATACGGTGACAAATTTACCAAAGTCATAAATATTTTCGACCGCACTACGGAACTTAATGACGTGTGCCGCATACGCGATCTTCTCGACGCACACCGGATACGATACACTCGATCGATAGTCCTCTCGTTTTTCACTCGGTGTGAAAAAATTATTCTTTCTCACTAGATGAAATCGAACCGCTCACGTCTCGTCAACGATTTCGGTCTTTTGATGGGGAAAATTAATCGCCTTAGATCGTGGAAATTCGCATGTGACCTGATTAAGGATTACCCTACGTAAATTGATTTACACGGTATGCGGAAAATTCGAGCGTTCGCGTTATGTGTAGATATATATATATATATATATATGTATATTTATCAAACTGCGAAGTCGTGTTTGGCTTGAGGTCTGAACAAATCTCGATCCCCCGGAGGTACCGGCCGAAGAGTGCAGGTAGGTATTAGCGTACAGCTGCAGTTTGCAGGGGCGCGAGGTGGCTAGTGTACACGTAAACCTCATTCTACATATGTACATCTGTGAATATAATATACATATATTCGTATATAATTCGAAGCTGTACACTGCTACGTTGATGTATACATATATAATACACCTACCTCCGTAAGAGTCGTATTCGCAACGGAACGATTTTAGTTTCAGTTTATATTACGGTTACGGTGCTTTATACGAGCATGGTTTTACACGGAAAGTTTTCCGCGCGTGCTTTTGACGGGCTATAACCGCTCGTTATACATCTGAAGATGGAGAAAAAAAAAACAACAACGAAAATAAATTAAATAAATAAATAAATCAGGAAGACGGGAATTGAAGCAATGAAATTTATATCGACGAGTCAAATTTTCGCAAGTTACGTGATTTTTGGAAAATATTTTCCGATGGATCGGAAGAAAAGTGAGAGACATGCAAAACTGTAAAAATAAAGGAAACTCATTGGCGTTGAACGAAACACTGGTGCAGGTGAAATTGCACCGCCAGAAAGTTCCAGAAGTTGATGATTGTAGAATCGAAGCGTGTAAATACTGTGCTAGCTAGAAATTGAGTGCACGGTGGAAATAAACTCGAAACTTGCTAACGAAAGCTACGTGTATTTTGTACGAAAACAAGTGTATAACTTGTAGCTATGTAAATATGTATACGTACGTACATACCTATGTACACCGAAGCGACGCAGTAGCGGGAGTTTACGAGTATCCAACCTCCGGTTTAATTCCGTCGAACGTGTTAGTAATTAGTAGTATAGACAAATAAAATTATACATATACGTATAAGCCAACGGTTCCACCGCATGCGCCATCTTGTTTTAAATTTTTCAGCCACTCCAATTTTTATTCCATTATTTTAAAACCGTCGCTCCGCGTACCGTGCACGTATACACGTATTACGGGAAATTTTCGGTCCGCAGGGTGCTAGACGTTTTGCCTGGAAAGTTTTGAAATTAAATTAAAAACTTTCTCTGCAGAATTTTTTTTCTCCAGGCTAAAATCTTTCCGAAGGATGAACGACTCGTCGCGTTCGGAGCGTCGCGACGCCCGAAACGCGATATACATACCTCTGTACACACTCGCGAAAGACTAGACTATACGTGTTCGCGAAATTAGGAATAAAAAATTTCAACGAACCCCATCGACGCCCAACGGAGTGTAATCGATATATACGCGTAGAAGTTTCGAGCGCCTCGCTAAACACGGGAAATCCCTTACCGCATTTTTAGCATCATCCCTTCGTCTTCGCGGCGCCCGTATTGTCTGAGGGGATCGAAGCGGTTTCGCGTACGTTCACGCTCACACGTATATACGTGGGGAACGTATCAAAGAGAATGTATACAGGTATATAACGTCTTATCAAATATTTATTCCGGTTGAAAAACTTCTCTTAAAGGATCGAGCTCCCATTCTTCTTCCTTTTTTTTTTTCTTTGCAGGTGTGCTACGTATAGGGAGAAAAAAAGTTGCGAAATTCTTGCGATTCTTGACATCCCCGCCATCCCCTCAGACTCTGGGAAAATCGTCAGTTGTTACCCCTAAGACGTAAGACACAACCCTTGGAAAATGCTCTCTCCTCGTTTCGCAGCACCTACCGGTCCGCCGTACCCACTCTTCTTTATAGCTAAACGATTCCATTACGACATCTGGAATGGCGCAACCTTATCGTACCTCCTTACTTACACGAGTCGGTGGTGCGATAAGAAAAATCGGTTGCTCGTTCCCTTTTGCTTTTCTTTGCTTTCTTTCCTTCCCTTTTTTTTTTTTTTTGACGCGAAATTTTCGGGGTCTCCCAAATCCCCCGGCGAGAATATGTCGGAATTTATGTCTCACGTACGCACGCCGAGATGGCGAACATATTTCGAATCTTATACATTTTCCGATCCCCGATCAAACGCCGAAATCATTATCGTTCGAAAATTTTTCAACATCTCGCGCTTGTACCGACGAGCGAACACTTTTCGAGCCGTGATTCGATATCCCCGGAGACGGTGTCTTTTCGTTTCTGCAAACGTTGATTTTGGATCCCTTCGTGGAATTAAAAAATATAGGAGGTAACGTTGCGACCCTAACGATCGTTTGCCGTGCGCCCGAATTTTCGATATTACAGTAGAAATCTGCGGAGCCCAGTTGGCGAAGCATCAACGCCGTTATAAGCAGCCAGTTTCGGGATTGCGAATGTTTGCTGTGGATCGGCAAAGTCCTAAGTGCGACCAAATAATACCTTTAAGCTCTCCTAATAGCGTGGGAGGTGCGTACGGTACGTACGGGCATAGCGGTGCTGCAAATATATTTCCCTTTGGGATTAATGAACCCTACCGGTATATTCGGCGGCACAGGTATGTACCGCACATACACCTGTATACTCTCCGATTAGGACCGGCCTGTGACCTTCTCGCAGAGATACGTCGTCGTGCGAACGAGATTTCGCCCTACAACCGGGACAGGTGGATTCGGGGTTCGGACACACCCGAAACTCCGCGAGCGATTCGAACCGTCCGCCTTAACCCGATCGAGATCTTGGGGAGTTCGTATTTTTTTTTTTTTCTCAAAAGTTGAAAGTTGTCATGGATTATTTTTCATTGTTTCATTATACGTTCATTTTACTTTCATTTTTCGAGAAACTGTTAAACGGTAAAATCGTGCAGTGCGAGGAGAGAATTAGGGATTGGAAAAGGGAAATAAGGGGTATTAAAGCTGCGAGCGAACCCTTGGGCGCCGCGACGCAGTACTCGTATTCCGCGAAGGGTTGGTTGGTTGGTTCGTAGGGAGATAAAGTTAAGTGAGAATTTGCATATTTTACCGGTATTTGCATATTTTAGCTCTTCCAAAAGTTTATTCGTAGGCGTCTCCAACGCCCCGTTGCATGCCGGTAAAACGAGCGTTGGAAAATGTCGGGGAAGGGGGGGACGAGGGGGAGGGCGAACAATGCTAAAGTGTTTCGGGATTCAGCCGCGAGACTACTTCGCAGACCCGGACAAATAAAACAGCTTTCGGAACCCCGATCGGGGTGAAAGAAAAAAAGAAAAAAAACAAAAAAAGGAACGCACCGAAAAATCAGAAACGCGAAACGTTTTATTTTTATTTGTTCATTTATGGTTTCTTGCCCGTCTCTCGATTCGATAGGAATAGTACATTTTGCGGAACAATGATTGCGGTTGCTAAAATGTGAACTTTCATTAAATCGCGAAATTGTCGTTGACAAAATTAAACGTGACCGTGCGAAAAATTGCAAAAATTAAATACTACGAACCATGCGGTTTTCATTTTCATATTGTTCTCTCCCATATAACGAGCCGCACGGCAGCAACGGCGAAAGCTCTGTCTTTAATTGAACGGCCTGGACTTTTTTCATTTTTACTGAATTTTTTTTTAAAACCGTATCGAATTGACCCGTGCGGGGCTACCTATGTCCCACGATTTTCATTAATGCCTCGTGGCGCACCTGGTCATACATGAATAGGCGTTTAATTAACTGCACGTCCGGCATTCGCCGCAAACTTTATGGAGATACACGTATAAGTTGATTGTTTTGTCACCATTCCAGGCGTCGAATCGGTACGACCGAAACCGGAACATAGAGCCTCGTTTCGCCTGTACATAATTATTTCAATGGTCTCGTCTGATCGGACAACGTTCACCGCTAAATTTGAATAACCGTCCCAGCCAGAATCAATTCATTCCGATTCGATACGATGCGTATAATTTTTGGTCGCTCGACGTCGACTGCAGCGGCATTAAGTCTCGTACGGATTTAACGTGCGGGTGCATCGATCCGTCGAACGACGCGGAAATCATTCGCTCGGATCTTTTGTTTTCCTCATTTCATCCCTCGTTGGACGAACGATAATAGGAGGGGATGCGTGAGAGAGGAGAGATAGCCATCGGCGAGCCGAATACCGCCATGATACTCCACACGTAGAAGCGATCTTATCTCGCCGGTAGGCTTGTCAGCGATTCTGCAAATACCACGACCATCACCCCGTACCGATTCCTATGACGCTCCGCCCCGTTCTAACCCTCGTCTTTCGACCTCTTAACGATCCGGGAAGATCCCCGTTCTGCCTATACGGATATACCATTATTCTCCACTCGAAATTATTCTACTTCGGCGGGACGCGTCGTTCATGGGAAGTATCGTCGATTCGATCACCTCGTACGCTCCATACACATTCGGAGCTGAAGATAAAGAAATCATTGTCCCGCGGAAACAACGGAGAATCTGTTCGGTTTTTTTTTTCGATTTTACCGCTAGGCCTCGACCGATCATCACCGGTAAAAAGACGGTTGAAAATTTCTGGACTTCATCGCTAAGCTAAGGAAGGAAGTGGAGGGCCGGTAATTTATAATTGGATAATCGTCCGAGGACGCCGGAGTAGCAGACGGCAGCTTTCTTCGCGTTGTTTTCTCTCTTTGTCCGCTCGGACATCGTACCGCAAAGGGTAAGCAACCAATCTACTCGAAATGGAGACAGCAAAAGATAGAGTTCCTTCTTATTCTTTTTTACCGCGACTTCGCTCACAAAGAAATTGGGAACGAGATAGAAGGGGGAAGAGGCACAACTGAAAGGGAAGCGAGGCGACGGGGGGATTTCCTAAATGAGCTTCGGTCCATTTCCTCCTAGAGCTTCTGCTGCCGCCGCCGCTACCGGCAACTCCGCTCTCACTGCATCCAAGCAGCTACCCGCTCCCTCCTTCTCGTCAAAGACGTTTCAGCTTTTCCGCTAAGACGCTCAATGGCGGTGCTAATTCCGTTTATACGCGAGTTTTCCCTCTAGACGCGGGAGTTTGCGTATAAACAGGTGCACGCTACCTACAACGTACTGTACGTCCATAAAGTACGTTACCTTTAAAACCTTCCGCTTTTGTATGTACGTACACACGTACCTTATTCCACAAAGGCGGAAAGGCATCCTTTGAAAATATGATCGCAAATCAGTTGTTACGTGAAAAATCAATATTGGTATCACGTGACACAGATTCTTTGACCGTTATAGTTCTGTGTACTACGTACGTACACTCGTCGAAATTCGGACGACATTTCGGACGACGTTAAATTGTCAGAAGAACGCCGCGGTGGGTTTCGAACGACATACGTACATACGTACGCCATATATGCAGCAGCTGCTGTCATTGGTGCATAAACGGGGACTTGAGAATTCGAAGTATATATTCGGTTTATAGCCGGGCAGCTAGCCATTATATTTTATTGAAGAGTCACGAGGTGATCCTTTGTGCTGCTTTCGACTATAGCTGCCCGGATCAAATCGCTTGGTCAGAGTTACGGAAGATATTGGACGAGTAGTTCACGGAACTTTATTCCGCCCATCTTGTGTTCGACGAACACTAGTTACGGTCACCCTTGTTCGGACGCCTCTGATCCTCCTGCACTTTTGGGAAAACTACATCTACGTGAGAAGACGGGAGAGTCTCTTACGAAATTCAGTACGTTTTTTTCTTCCGGTTGAAGAGCTAACGATCACGGTCAGAATGTTCTCGAACACTATTGAAATCGATTTCTTATTTCCGGTCTTGGACAATCGTGAAATTCGCTAAAGATCATCTACCTTTGTAAAAGAACCCTTAATTTCTTATCTATTTACAATATTCTTTATACCTGACGTAATGAGGATTACTGTCTTAGGATTACTGTCTACACGCGTAGGGTAAACTGCATTTGAAGTTGAGTGTATAAAAGTTTTTGGACTGCATTTTTACTCCATAATTTTTTGTTTCCTAGTTTTTTTTTTTCTGTTACTTCGGTACATAAGAGATGTTTTTTATCCGAACTCGCATTTTTCCCTCCCGCTCGACGACGGTTGCATTATTTTATTTTATTTTTTTTCATGCATTTGTGCGTAAGGTGATGCGGGTCTCGTTTAATTGGACCTCACTACTGTACCGTTCCGTTTTTTTGAAGAATGACTGTCATCTGTTCTTCCTTTTTTTCTATCTTGATTTTTGTACGCGCTTCGCGCGCACACACACGGAGATAGTTTTCAATTTTACGCCCCATCAATCTCCAGTAATTGGGGCAGAAGCGACACAGCTGTTACCGCCCATGCTACGCAGCTCTATCTAGGTCCTCTGTGCCGACTAGACGCCTGCACCGATGTTACACTGCTATTCTAATCGCGATACAATCCCTGATTGTTATAGAACCGAGCGTGTCACGTCATGTAACACGCCCTCGCGACAACGGGATACCGTTCACCGATTCACGTTACGGTTGATACGCGCTATAAAATTTACGGGATCATGGGAAATTATTGAAATTCATCGCGGCTTTGTAACGTCGTAAAATAACGAATTTGCCGGAGAGAGTTGAGAGGGTAAAAAAAAAAAAAAAAAAAAATTACACCTGACACGAATTTAATCAGAACGCGAATAAAGTCGTCGTCGGACGATCGTGTCGTCGTCGTTCGATTTCTCTCTCATCTTCAATCAATTTTAATGACTCAAAGCGATAATCATCGCCCCTCCGTATTCTATATGATCATCGTTCACTAATTTCAACAGTTCAAGAAATCGAATAAAAGTTTACCGAACGAGTAGTGAGATAGAAGAGAAAAAGAAAAAAGAAAAAAAAAAAAGAATTTCGAGTGTCGAGCGGATATCCATCTTCCCATGTCCGCCGAATGCGAGCGTTATACACCCCGGTGTACAGGTTTGGCCTCATAACCCCGAATACGGTGCGGAGTAGTAACTATGAAAAAAAAAAAGGGCAATCATCAGGGCGGCAGACTGTGTAACCAAATCTCTGGGCCGATTATTCACGCCCCGAGTTCGCCAGGTTTTTTTTTGCAGCGTCAGTGTCTGTGACGCTGCGACGTGCCCTTAACTGTTACGGGGGTAAAGGTATGGGAGGGTCGTTCAGAGAATAGCCCATCAATCGTCCCCATCAGGAACAGACCTTGCACGGTGCCCCTCGTCAATCCAGCTGTGGATTCGCGCCAATACGATATCCCCCGTCGAGTATGGATATGCACGGGGTATCTGAAAAAGTTGAAAATAAAAACTGCCGATTTTGAATGATGAGTAAAAGCTGAACGTGTGAGTTTGAAAATTTTTTACCATTTTCTCGAAACTAGTCAAAATGAAGCTTCTAATCCGTTTTTTAAATCCCGAAAAATCCCGACCTGTCGTCACAATGGTTTTTTCAAAAATTACTTTGTAAATTTTATATCTCGACGATTCTGAATTCGGTTCAACGAACGGAAACTGAAATAATTTTTTCCGTGTACAATTTTTGGGGTGAGTCTATCGGATAAAAACGATATCTTCTAGTAGATTTCGCCCACTCGATTGAGTAGAGTACACTCAATCAGCCTCGATACAAACATTGCATGGTTTATAAGTGAATTATTGATGAGATTGAAAAAAAGGAGAAGCCATTACGATATGAAGAAAGGAATAAGAATAAATAAGGACGAAAGAAAATTCAGTTCGGCATAAGAAACCGACGAATACGGTGATGAAATCACTTCTATATTTCCTTCTATCGCCAGAAATTCTCCCCCTATCGCAAAACGGAAAGCAAGAAGAGAAGAAGAAAGATTAGAGTAAAAGAAAAAAAAGGATATAAAAAACAGGGATCGATATTTGATCGGTTAAATTTCTCATGCCGACCCGCGGAGAAGTTTCGCAATCCCCCGTTGAAGAATATCGTCGTCGAGTGCCTGGTATAAATTGGGTATAGGTTTTTCCCCCCTAATTTAATATTCCCAGAATTTTTCAAGTCCGCTTAGAAATGATCCTTGAACGACAACGATGCCGAATCGAAAATCGCAGAAGGTCGTTTCCGCGGCTTATTTATTACACGATACCGCGATGGAAAACGTAACACACACTCGAAACTCCAACGGTCATGTGGCTCACCCTTGGCATTAATTGTAAGGCTATATTGGTGTATGTCGAGAATTTTTATTTCTCAACATACCGCGTGATCAACGCTCGCCCATCTTCTTGCGACGACACATTTCTCCTCGAACTATATAATTGGAAAAAGAATTATTCGCAGGGATAAAATGGAATGGAAGTACATACCATTGAGAAAAAAAGAGAACCCCGCTATGCGGCACTTGCGGAATTTCTTCGAGATATTTGTCCTGCTATCGTCCGTTCATTTCAAAAGGTTTCATACATTCCCCGATTTTTTAAAAAATAACCCACATTCTCCTATTCATGCCTCTTCTCTCACCGTTCGTACTTTTCGATGCGATAACTCGCGAACATCAGAGCTTTCTTTTTTTTTCTCTCTTTCTTTTCGAATATCCATATTTTTTTTTTTCTTTCAAACAGAACGTGACGTCGCGTGCCTGCGCACGGCATGTCTCGTGAAAAGTTTTGTTTCTGTAGGGTCTTTAAAAAAATCTGCGGCACGTGCGTAACTCCGCCGTGGGATTTATATGGAAGAACTTATTTCGCACGGTGGTGTCGGTGGTAGGTGTATTTCATAAGAACATCGTATACTACAAGTATACCGCGTGTGTGTACGTCGTATGTGGTAACCGCGCGTCCCACGTCTCCTCGTTATTACCTACCCCCCCGTCACTACGTCCCCTTTGAATCCTGAGAAATATGAAAATCAGATTTGCATGATAACGAGAACTTATTACCACGTTTCACATACACCCGTTGCAATGCCCGGATAAACCGAACCATCGCTAAAACGATGAAGAAAAAAAACCAAACCGAACTCAAATAACGAATAATTTTCTCATACCAATGACGAAAACTACCCCACAAATTGTCCGTGATTCTCTTTCGACTCTCCGGTGAAAAAGATCTTCCGACTTTGCCGAATATCGAATTTTATTCGAACTCACACTCCTGATGTACCCTATTCTTTTCTTTCATACACCATATTTCGCTTGTTTTCCCCGTTAACGTTGGGGTTACAAGTTTTTCGTATAAAAAATTAGAAAAAAAAAATAAAAAAAAAAAAAAAAAATACGGTATCATTACGCGGCACCGGAGCCCTCGAGGATGTTCGCGGTTACTCTGAAATATTAAATTCGTGTCGGTCGGAGCAGTCGGTTTATTGTGCTTAGACGAAGGTAGTACCTAACTAGGTACCGAGATGCTCACCTTTATCCATCCCACCAACGATGTATATTACATACATTTATACATACGACGTGTATGAGCGTACGAAATGTACCCACACACACAGCCATCCGAGTACATCGTACTTTGTTATTCGCTGAATTATTCAGCCATTTTTCAGCTAGACTTATACTATAATACAGCTGGACCAGCGTGTACGATGCATGTGCGTGTAGGTGATGTAAAATTTACGGTAATAAGCAAAAACGTCTCAACCAACGGAGAAATTATTTATTCCAGTTATCGCGAAAACGTGAAGCGCGACCCACGTCAAAATAAAAAAAAAACAAAAAAAATATCGCGAAAAATTAAGTGACGTAGAAGGGAAAAAAAAATGTAAGACCTCTTTTTTCGTCGCCTCTGTTGATCTACGTTACCTAGATAACGTCTTCTCGAGTTGTCTTAATCTTGACTAGCTGGTTAGACTCGAAGTTCCTTGATTAAAGGATTAATTATAACGCCGTGGGAGACACCTGCAGTATAATATGACGACAAGCAGTTAATATATTCAGGTTTTTATTAGGGATTATATTCTTTGCAGCTAATTTCAGATGTTGATAGCGAACGCGAGCCTTGAAAATAACCGGCGGTAGCAGCGAACCGTCGTTCGCACGAGAGACAAGGGTCGGGAATTTTCGGTATTTTTACATGTACCACGTATACCATACACTCAGCTGCTGATGCCGCGATGCCGCTATGAGGCGACTTTCTATAGCTGCCGAATCGTCTTGAGATTCTACCGGTTCTTTTAAGCCCGCTGGGAAATCTCACCCTTCGTATACTCGACCTCCTCCACCTATTTTCCGGCACAACCTATACGTATATCTCGGCGGATTCGTTCCGTTACGTTTCGCATTCCATTCCGTTTCGGTTATACTTAAATGTATACCTAACCCACCTTGTATATATACCTTCGTTACGTTATAACCCCGCTGCTGCAGTTTCCGTAAATGAGAAGACCCCGATTTAATTTCGGATTCAGTGATTAGGGAATACGATATTCTGCTGACCCGAAACAAGTTAAGAGATTTGTAAAAAGAGAAAGAAATATAAAAAAAAGGAAAATATACGAAGGCACGCCTGATTACATTCGGTTTGAATTTTCTCCTCTTTTCTTCCGCCTCTCTGCTTTACTCGCGGGACTTTTTGTTTCAACGACGATGAAATTTTTCTCTCAAGGAGTATAAGTGTACATATACATACGATCGCTTAGCGATTCCAAACCAGCGCTTTAAGCCCCCCCCCCCGTCAATTTATTATTTCACACCCCTTGCATCCCCTATCCGTTCTCTTCCTTACCGACCAGGCTATCAGTCGGAAAGTCAACTATAAATTGGGGAGGAAGACCAACTGAAATAGCAACACTCCAGACTAAATTTATCAAAGTAGATTGAGCTGTTTGTATTAGATTCGGAATTAGAATCCGCGACGACGACGATCACGACGATTACGATATTCCGATGAAATTTTCATCGCTTCTACAGTTTCGGGTTTCGAAGACCTTGATTCCGTTCGATGAACGCGCGGTAGGGAAATTTCGACGGTGAAACATGAGAGGAAAACTTAAGAGAGGAACATCGTACGCTTACGTGAAACGAGAATAGAAAGCCGTTATAGTTGTTGCGTACGTACATACGGGGAGCACACTTATCTCAGCAACTACGTAATTAATAAGGGTCTTCGTTTATTACTTTGTCCCCCGTTTTCACCGTCTACTTAAGATCTTATTACATGAGGTGCTCACGTCGCTCGCGTTTACTTTGCTACTAATTACTTTACAACGCGCGCTTGTCCCCCCCCCCCCCCCCCCATCCAGTCGTGGTTCTGTGTACTTCAACACATTCGTGTGCTCCGCATGCATACGAGGATGTGTAAATCGCGTGAATTACTTTAAGGTGCAACCGAGAGGTTTTGATACTCCGTTCCCAATTATAACCCAATCAAACGATACAACGTAGGGTTCACATCCGGCCAAAAATCGGACGGGCTTTTCCTCCGAAAAATGCGAAAAACCAGATTAGAAAACACGGCGGAAATTGTGGAGTTATTTTTAATCGGAGCTGGACCGGAATGTCAAACTTTTCGGTCGTTTTCATTTTCAAAGGATGCGCGAGACGAGTAACTCTCGAAGATTCTCCGAAGCACCGTTCGAGTGGAACCGGAGGAATTAGGTATTTTCGTGTTTCGTAATTCCCTGCACTTGAGCGGAGATGAAATTTTGTTTTTCTCGCACATCATCGAGGGAGCATCGCTCCGCCCGGTCGTACGTACCTATGAAATAAATCAGAAAGTTTGCGGAAGGTGAGATAGTGGCGGCAGTAAAACGCGCAGAACTAATTAAAGACCGCTAGAAATCCTGGGGAGAAATTCAGTGCTTCGCGTCTTGGATTTTGCTCTTGGTCTTGGCAAGTGAGCGAGCGAACGAAAGGGGGTTGCGAAACCAGGGCGAACCATTAACCGGCAACTACTATTTCCTGCTTCCAGACTATATCGCTGCATTCCGATATATATGTTGTACTTACCTATACATACCTATATCGTGTATACAACATACCGAGAACGGAGCGATTCGACAGACCGCAACCCTCCGGGGGGGCTTCGCTCTTCGCAGAACCCGCACCTCTCTGTCCAACGGCGAACGTCTCTAAATTATTTGGTTTTATAGCGATTTTTTTACTTTTTTTATTTTCTATTTCGCTAATATTAGTTTCATTTCCTTACCACCACGCGAGTTACGCAAATATACCGTTACTACAGATTATTTTCCAGCGCTTCACCGCAAACTATATACTGTACAGTATTTTGGATCTGAACTTAAGAGGAAAATCTACCCATCTTACTTAAGCGCCCAAATATTCTGATCGAATTCGTTCGCCCGGATTCCACTTTGAGATTGAATAAATTCGGTGCTTTTTGAGTTTGATCATTTTTACGGCACGGACCTCCGTGGCGCAAGAGTTCATCGAAAGTGGAGGATATATAAGTGGCGAGCATCCGCTGGTTGGTAAGGCGTGATAATGACGCTTTACACTCGCTTTGTCGCATCATATTTCAGCGCTCCGATTGCCGATTTTATTAGAATTAAGTCGAAACGAAAACTCGACCCGATTTGTATACGGAGAGAACGTGTTTTTCCCGAGAAACGGGACGAACGTGGTAGTAGTATCCGTACGACGAAAGGCTGCATTATCACGAGAATTCCACGCATTCTTAGGTGTTGAATAAGCAGCCGACATCCGACTCGTAGCTTTCGGACCAACGCGTATCTAGATACCCTCAATAAATATTCTTCTCGCCTTCTCTGTTTCAGGTAAGCTACACTCACCAACACCCCCTTATACATACATGTGCACGATGACGTTAATCTTACCATACGCGGGGTCAACGACGTAAGTGAACACTGCAATCTGCCAAGATTATCACGTTGTAATATTAACACGGAAATTTCATTTACGCCCGCCGTATACGAGTACATAAGCGTTTCCATACTGTGTCTGTTTACTGTGTATGATTATCTCGCACCGAAATAATGCTGTCGCAAACATTCGGCCAAATCGATCTCTTCGGAGGTATGCGATATTCGTTAAAATAACGGGGGAAGGGGAAGGACTCGCTATTTTTCTTTTTTTTTTGTTTCTAATTTTATTCATGCGTTTAGGATAATTACGGCAGCGTTCGTAAAATTACGGATTGAACTTTATTTTATTTTATTTTATTTTATTTTTTTTTTAATTATCCTCGGCGACCGTCTACTTCTACCGAATCACATACCACGCGAGGTACGCATGGTTATAGTCTCGCTTTGATAAATGCCTCTGTATAAGGTTTCAATACGACGATACTACCCACGCACTCTCACGATAATTTACATTTTTTATAGCCCTCAGATGAAAATACCGAATTTATTTTAGAACCGGTAACACGGACAGCAAGACCGGCTACGCGTATAACACTCGTTACAAGGATATCGCTTCGGAAGTATTTTATATCCATTTTAGAAAGACGGTGAATCTTTTTTTTTTTCTTTCTTTCTTTCTTCTTCCCCTCTCGGTTCGATCGATATCATCGGGGTGATCAATTTCCTTTATATCGATTGATATTTATCTCCGTTTTATACCGTAATGTAGAGTCGGTTGTAGGGAGAGAGAGAGAGAGAGGTGTAGCACTTTCCGAAGATCGCATGCATGTATATACCGTATATATATGCGGCGTCGTAACGAGGTTAAGCTCGGCACGAGCTTTCGGTGGCAACCCGATTGACTAGAGTCTCGCTGGACGGACACAAAAGACGGCCTTCTGAGTGGAATATGACGGCGAGAAAAAAATGCGGCGAGGTAGAAGAATAAAAGAAGCGATGAAAGGTCTCGCTGATCGATCATCTCCGATGTATAAAGTCGGTGAAAAGCCTCGTTGAGAGAAAAGAAAAGAAAGAAAAGAAAAAAAAAACCTCCCTTACTCTCTCTCTCTCTCTCTACCGTTCTCTTTCGTCTATTGTAATACCGTTGATTTTTGATTAACCGGAAAAGCGTAGAGGAGAGAAGAACAAAGCGATCTCCGATTGATATTCCTATTCTCGGTCAATGTCAAACTCCGTGAAGTTTTACATGCTCTCAGATTACACGGATTATCTCGCGTAAAGGTGCGACGATGCAGCGATGTAACTTACAAAGGTATACCACATCCGTAGATAGAATCTCATTCTCATTCAACGCTACGAAACCCTGACTAACTTACACTAAGTCATATAAATATGCATAAATTATGTTTAAGTAGCGCCGCGGTGCACACGCAACGCGTGCCCGTATTATAATTTTTTTCCAATTTATATCCGATCTCCTACACGTTGCTCTGGAATGTAGATTTCTCTTCACAATTCATTCTAGCGTCGAGTTCATCTCGAGTCATACATCGCAGGTGAAAATTTCTAACAGCGCTGGTGAATCCCGTCACTGATATTCGATGTGTAACTCGCGAAAAGTTTTACAGAAAATTCGTGGACAGATCTTTTGTATCCGGTGTTAATGGACTCGGTGTATCCGAACGTGGTTATAATACCGTACCAGGGCACCTCCCATCTACTTCGCTACCGTGCGCGCAAAGTAGATATTCTCGTGGAGCGTATAACAGAAAAATCGAGGCGCCCATCGCATCGTAGCTTCGTAGCCATCGTCGTTCAAGTACCCGTGTTGACAGGCGTTGTTTTTTTTTTTATTTTTCTTCCCACGGGAACGAGACGTGACGTTCGTCGTTCCTAGTTACGCAACTGCAGCCGCGGCAATGCCGTCGGTACATCTCGTCGGCGTATCATCAACGAGATGCTGGATGCATGTTACTGTCTGTTTCTATTTTTCCCCCTCCTCTCTTTCTCCGGGGATTTTCTCGACGTACGGAGTCTTAGGCGCCGTTGATTCATGGGACTCTTTCGATTTGGTTTTTTTCAGCATGAACCGCGTATCCTCGGTACATAATGTTCGGAGAAATGAGAAAACAAGCTTATGCGGCGAACGGGATTTATTATCCGGGATAACCGGTGATAATTTGACTGTATTTCATCGCACGATTACGACGTGTTCATAACGTATACATCAGTTTCTCTGATTTACGATTAATTATCATCATCGGAGAGGTTTTGTTCCGGAGATGGAAAAAAATAAAAATTCGGTGAAATCGTCGTCGCGTCGGCTTGCACTCGAATTACGCGATGTGGTAGTTCGCCCGCATTTTGAACTCGTCGCGCAAAAGTTATATATATTGTTTGCTCCTACCTCCTCGTACGGTAGGACGCGTCATATTATTATTCGCGTATAAGGACACGAGGGGTTTGTTCGTGCTATTAACTCGTCAACTGTTGCGGTAATGAGCTTTTCAAATGCTCGTTATAACTCGGTCGAGAATAACGAATATTTAATTGAGTTCAATCGTTCGCGATAAAACGCTCGGCTCTGCATCGCCGTGGCCCAATGGTGCAACCGACGTATTTCGTACACATTTTGTTTATAACGACTCGAACTTTGGAGCGTCATCTGCAGCGCACTTTTTTACCTCGCGTATACCGTACCGCAGCCTACGCTTTATCTTAATTATACGATAACACACACCATATTCTGACAATTAAAATAACTCAATTAGATATCGTCCGAAATGTATTTCATCCGGGCATTTATATTTTTACCGAGTAACATTTAACCTACGATTTGATATATCATGCCCGTTTAATGGCCGCTTTTTCATTACCTCCGCATCGCGACGGTGGCCAAAGCTAATTAATTAGAATTCATCCAAAGTATGTTTTGTAAGTATGTGTGTGGTCATTGCTAATGGAATTTCCCTGCTGCGTTCGATCCGCGATGGGCTCTTACGCCGGAGTATATGGTCGATTCCAGCAGTTCTAAGCACCGTTGCAGCTCTGGTCAGTTCGTCGGGAAGAATTTTTTAACGGTACACCCAAAAGTGAACGAAAGAATAGATGAGATTTATTTCACAGGAATCCGATCTAATTCAATAATACGAATTCGGACCGCTGATGATATTTCTCGTGTGTACACGTCTAATCACATTTTGCAACGTCTTATTTATACGTAATACAGCGACAAGTTGTTCGCCAGGTCTTCTTCCTCGCAGCGATCTTCGTTTTACCGCCCACGCGAAGCTTCGTCATTCGTAATTGCATTACATTTGCCAGGCACGCTTTTTTTTTTTACGCTGATCTAATTACTCTGGTACTTTACCGAGGCACGGAACGGTTGTTTCTTTAATATTCTCTCGGTGTACACTTATCACAACTCGTACAATCGCGTAATTGCAGCTATCGTTGAGATTAGCTACTGGTGAATAATAATTATTCATCTATAAAAATGGCAAGCTCGTTCGTACATTTATTTCCTACTCGCGAGTCGTTTTTCGTCGAAGACAATCGAGGGTATTTGAAAACGAGACGCCATCTTGTTGCTGCTGTCACTCGCAACTCGTCGACCTCTTAGGGGCAACGTTATTTCTGTGCTGGGTCGTTTGAATTGATTTAACGGCACGTTAAAGTTTAGCCAAGTCTCTCCGTATTTACGGGTCACTTATACACCGAGAGACCTCGTCGCATCCAGATATCCGATACATGCATGACCCAGTTGAGCGCGTTTATTGCGCGGAGCAGATCGAAATCCCGGTTACATTTCCGTGCATATTAAAATTGTACGCCAAAGCGGCCATCCGCACGCAACCCTACGATCTACTGCGATGGACTTCGGCCTACTTCAGAGCTCTGGCGAACGGAGAGGAACCTCCCGTGAAGGTAAAATTCGTCCGCGAGCTACTATCGAGACACGATTTTAAACGGATTACTGCCCCTCGAAGCGAAGACTGGAGTATCCGCCGTTCGGCGAGCCCGGCGGCGTCACCCCCGGGTACCTCAAGGTCCTTCGCGCTCAATTCGGTGACGCGGAAAACGTTGAGATTGACCAATTGTTGGCACGTTGGCGAGGCGTCGATATGCCGGAGTCGATATTGTATCAGATCCTGATGATCGGTGATTTCTTTCGACGGGGTTGTTCGGTTCAAGAGTTCTTAGCGATTGGATGTGGTTTTCTGGGAAACGTGAGACGATTTTTTGTCTATGAATTTTCGAAAATTTCCAACCTTGGTTACGATTTCTGTAGAATCTATTCGAGACCATGATCTACGTCTGCGAACTTTTCACCGAGGAGCCGGAAGGCGGTTCAGCCATGATACCCTTAAAAAGGTTCATCGACCTCTACGCTTTTCTGGCCAATCTTCACTGCTCGGATCTACCGAGGCCAGAGAGATCCGTCTGCGGTGAATCGAGCGTTTACTCTGGCGAGGAGTGTCTCGATCCATCAAAAGTCGCGCTGCCGGGATCCAGAATACGTTCCGAAGACTTCGCCGAGGTGAAGGTTTTTTTCATCTTATTTCTCTCGACCGTAGAAACAAGTCATCCGCCATATCCCTTCCTTCTCAGACTTCGGAGTCGGATTCGCCGGACGTTAATTCCCTGTCGCAATGTAGCGGCGCTGTAGATGACGTCAGTGAAATTGCGATAACACCTTGCGGAATCACTGCCTCGTTGACGGATGAAAAGTCATCCGATAATCGGCGTTCTTCGGAGGTCAGTCGGCTTCCGAACGCTACTCGTAGATCGGAATCGAATCGTTCCCAAATCTCCGTTAGGGATGAGGAGAAATCAACGAAGAGAGAAGAATCGCAGCCGCGAACAGGGTCAACTGACGGCACGTCGATCGTTGACCAGACTCCGGTTTCACCGGGTAGCAAGACTTCGGCTGCTCTCGCTTCGGAAACGTCGAAGGAAAATGTTTCCGATGACGAGAAGGATGAAAAATCAAACGACGGCGTCGACGAAGATGAAGCGGCTGATCAGACTTCCGAAGTATTCGAGGTAGACCGTTTCCGAGTCACCCGATCACACCAGTCTTCTATTTCAACCGAATCTTTGGCCCGCTTCAGGGCTACGGCGCGGGGCGAGCCGACGAGGAGGAAGAGGAGAATATCGCGGATATGGAAACGTACGAGCCGATAGGACTGGATACCCTCCTCGAAGGGATCTGCGAGTGCCTCGAACCCGGCGAAGAAAAATCACCCGGAACTCCACCTCCTCCCGATCCCGTCGAAGAGTTCATCGAGCGAATGCACGAGGCTTTTCCACCCCCCTTCGTTGCACCAGTTGTTCCGGGAATAGGACCGTTCGTTCCCGATGACCACGTCACGGCTGTTTGCCTCTGGCTAACAGACTGCGCTAGACGTCAAAGCGGCCTCGTAGGGCCCAGAAATATCAGACATTTTCTCTGTCCCTCGCTGGAGGAACGTTCGATGTACGAAGAAGCGGAGAAAACAATGTTCAAGTGCGTTTGAAGTACGGGAAGAAGAAACCGGGACCGTACCGCGCTCTCTTTAATGTTTGCCCGTCGGTTTTTTTGAACGTAAAAGTAGAAAATTATCGGAATCAACGAAATTTACGCCATAAAAGCTCGAAAGTTGAAAGTATTCAGAGCGGGTACATTACGCAGGAGTAACTTGTGCGCTTGAGTGTCGTAGCAGTTGTTCAGCGAAAATGTAACTCGGTAACTGAGATCGGGGTGCGTTAACGTCGTTTTCTGATCTTTGAAAGCCCTTTAAATTTAGGCACTTGACCGACGTTTTACGTCGAGAGGTGTAAACGCCATTTAGAAAGGGATTGAAGCCTGGCGGCTAATAATAACCGACGTCTCGCAAAGCTTACCGCGTACACGGAAATGGTAAAGCCCGATATTATTTTCCCCCCTCTTCAAAACCACGTCCGTATTTCTTCGTTTTATTTCCCCCCCTTTTTTTTTCTCCCAATTTTTTTTTTTTTTCTTCGTACGGTTCCTCGAAAGGGGCGAGCGATTCGGTAAACAGTCGAAGAATCTTCGTAGCGGTAAAGTTTGAGAGTTGTGCCTATAGATACAAGAAAAAGTTGTCGTGACATCGGAACCATCGCCTCTGTCCGTCCAGCTTTATAGCTTCCCTCTTGTCCCTCAGATTAGCGCGGTGAGAGAAGGAGAAAAAAAAATATCCGGGTAAACGGAAGCGAACGAACGCCGAGCTACACGCATCTGTCACGAGATAAGCGATACGACCCTAAAAAAATGAGAAAGTAGAGAAACAAGCTTTCTTCGCGCGGTATAAAATTACCGGACTCAGGACCCACCCCCACTATATTCGCCTATCCGTAGCACAGGGAAGAATAGTTTCATTACACTCGGTAGTGGGGCATGTAGCTTCTCTCCTTCGTAACGCCTCGCGTCGTCTTCGTTTAATACTCGGCGAGGCGATCGATGAGAAGTAAGATTCAGGCCACTGCGAATGTGACGAATGTGCGGATACGTGACCGACCTGAGAAACGTCCGTGTTACGGTGTGAAAACGTAAGTTGAAAACTGGTGGAAAAAATCAATTCTTATGTGCGCCGCATCCCTGAATATATATATATATATATATGTATGTATATATGTATAAATATGTATGTATATGTACAGGTGTGCTTGTAGTAGCGCGCCGAGACATGATGAGGAGGACGGAAACTCATTTATAGCTAAGGGCTACTGCCGCTGCCGCTGCAGTTGTGCATTCTCGAGGGTGCTCGTCCGGTTCTCAACGCGGTTAGAGTCGCTGGGGAGTCGTTCGCGCGGTTTAGTGGTTGACGTTTTTAACACGGAATAACACCGCAGCATGTTATAGCGCGGAGTTCGTAAAATTGAAACGTCAACCACGTGCACACCGGCGGTTCGTTGAGTTAATAAGGCGCTTTTCTAGAGCACTTCGGTAAAAGAGATATTTCGTACGAAAGGTGCGGAGGGACACGGCGAGGTAAAAATTTACTCGCTCTTCCCCCCGGATGAAGAACAAAAAAAAAAAAAAAACGATACACATTATACAGGACGGAACGAGGTAACCGGTCGAGCGATCGAATAGCAAAAATCGTGATATCGCATGGGTGAAAATCACACGGGTACGTAGGACGTGAACGCCATACGTCGCGAAGGGTCAACCTGCGGGCATAAATTAATTTACAGCGCGTGGGCTGGCACGGGCGCGCTTTGCGCCGCCCGTCGCTGTTAAGCTTCATTAGGCGCCTTGTGTTTGAACTCGGCGTCGTCGGTGCCGGTGGTCGTTCGACGCAGGAATCGTTTCACGGTTGCCGGAGAGTAATTATTTGAGACGCGGTCGCGCGTCTCCGACATATTTTATCCTCGTTTAAGGCCAATTCGCATCGCCGAGTCTCCCTTATCCCGCGACTCCACCTTTCGCCGGACTCCGTTCTTCGACTCGAAAAGCGGTCGCACGACGCGAATATGACCTCTCGCAAATACCGAGCGCGTCTCTGTGTTTGTAAATTTGTGATTTTCGGACTTCCTTCGTTCGGGAGGTGTCGTCGCTCTCGTATACCGTTCGTTTCGAATATACAGTCGGCTTACGAACGGAGGAGGTCGAATTGCTCCGTTGTCCTCTCCCTCTTCCTTGCCGCCCTCGCGTCTTGACTTCGGACGTTGCGTTTGCGGGGTTGTTCGCTCGGTATACCTACCCACGACTGTTGCCAGAACGTGGCGATAACGTATAGCTTCTGGCTTGCCAGTGGCATATACGTTTCGTACAGCAGTACCCTACCTACCTACCTACCACCTACCACCTACCACCTACCAGCCCTGTTGGTGCTCCCGTTGGATCCCACGAGAGCCGGACTGGCAGTGAGGCATCGCTGGGCGCGTTGCTACAGCTTTCCCACAACAAACAGGTGATACATTGCTCGGCATATTGCCACTATTCCACCCTACGCGATACTCTATTCGAAACCCCCGTTCCGCATACCGAGCTACATACACCCGCTTTTCCGCACGCTTATTATTGTAAATCTTGCGAACGCGCAACCTACTTTGAGCTTTGAAAAAAAACAAAGCCAGTGAATTATTCACTTTTTCAGGTTCGGTAACTCGGATATTTGTCGCTGTTGGTTTTGAGAGTCTCGAGATTTGTGATTTTTTAGCCCCATTGAATCTTTGAGTCGTCGTTGCCGCTGCCGACCAACGTTGAAAGGGGTTGTGTTCTGCTTCTTTTTTCACCTTTCTTTTATTTTTGGAACCGTGAAAGGACCAGCGGGTTCAAAGCGTGCAATTAAACGCCCCCTACCCGGTGCCCCAGTTTCCTCTTACGTTACCAAGAGAACACCGAGGCGGTGTACCATTATTCAGATTCTCCTTCGCACTCTGCGCCGCTCGGTGGTTTCAAGGGTGAGAGCGAAGAGAAAAAGTAGTAGGGGCAAGAATAAGCGGTCGTCGGAAGGAGACGCCCGGGCTAGGAGGGATATAACAAACGTGGAGCGGAAAGAAGCCACGGTGGTAATAAATCAGCCGATTAAGATGAAACAATATTAGTGGGTCGTAAAACAGCCACGTTGCTCGGTTCCCCCTCTTTTTTAACGTTGAAATTTCCCTCCCCCTCAATGCTTCACGATTGCCGTTATAATTATCACCTTTTTTATTTATGTTATTTACTATTTTTTTTTTCTGTTTTTTAGTCAAGTTTTATTTATTTTCATTTCCTTCTGTCTGGTTTCTCTTTGCCTCGTTCGTACCTCACATCGGCCCGGTAATGTTCGAGGGTAATCAACAACTCGGTGTGGTTAGCGGCATTATCACCACCCACATTCAACCACCCAGCAACAGCATCTTTTAACTCGACGGAAGACAAACACTTCTTTATTCGCATCCGTCAAGTTATCTCATCACGCCGTCTCTCGAGATGGTGTACGCGCGTAATTCTCACACCGACACCTACCTACTTAACTGCGGGCTATTTTTTGTGGCTTCAAACGAAAGAGAAAGACAAAGAGCGAACGAGGAAAGGTGAAAAAAGAGAAAGAGGATGAGAAGAGAGAGAGAAGATAAAGGGAATTTAACGAGTAACGGTACATTCGCGATTCACGTTCGCACTTCTTCGGCAAAGAGACTTGTATATCTCGACACTCGCCGGTCTTCTCAACTTCGCCGAATCGTCGTTGGTATCGTTAACGATGATATCGATGGCCAAAAAGCAGGAAGACGTCAGCCGAATAATCGAACAAGCGAATAAGCTTCGAAATGACATTACTTTCGGAAGTGCTTAATTTTCATGTCTTTTTCTTTCTTTTTTCCTTTCTGTGAACGTTTATGCGATACGTGCGTTTTCTAAAGAGTCAAAATCTTTCTGCTTTATTTTCACGTAATATTTTGCGGGGTGGGTATTTTTTTTTTTGAGCAACCTCAATTGTTCTAAATTGATCGTGCTATTTGTTCATCTTCTTTTTTGAAAGTGTAATGTATACGTATACATTCTCGTACGAGAGCCCCTGAATTTGTATGGCGAGAAGCGTTAGTCTAATTGCCTCGTCTGGCCTTTCATTAAATCGCATTAATATCACGTCGTTAATCTCAATATCAATTGCACTCTGCGTAATTAACCTATATATCTATACAACGCGCTACAAAAAGGTATAGGCAAGGCGAATATATAAATCAGCGATCAACCGATAAATCTATTCGGTTTATTTTTTACCGATTTCCATCAATTTATTAACTCGTCACACTCTTGAGCGTATCAATGTCGCCTGAGTTACTTCAAATGCTTCAATATTATCTGAAAGATTTCAACCACTTGCGAATGAAACGAAATCTCGCATACACGTATTAGCTATTATTTCTAAAGTATATTCCCGTTTATTCCTTAAAAATTGATGTTTCACGATTTCTCACAATAACCATTAGGCTTATCGGGATTTCCCGTGGGAATTGAATACGCGGGCTTCGTACGACCTTGAACCCTCGTCTCTTCCTATCTTATCAACCTTCTCGGTAACTCGTACTCCCCGCGAACCAGTCGAAACGACGAACGGGACGTGTGTCAAATCGAAAGATGGTCCTCGTGCCCTTTCCAGCCACGCGAACCAGATCGTTTCGCGCGTAGAGTTGTTTTTTACCACCGACGGTTCGTCGTCTGCTCCATTTTTTCCGTCGAACGGGGAATCGGGCCGGTTTGACGTTCGAATGGCTAATTGCGGTGCGGTTACCCCTACGTCGTCGTAAGTGCATAAAACCGGGGGTGTGATTGCGGTTTTCTTTCTACACCGGTAAATTGTCGACTCATCAGGCGGGCTGCTGCTCTTTGTTTGCGTAGGATTTTCGCGGTCAGCACTCCGAAACTTAAATATCCAAGAATCCTCGGATCCTCGCATATATCCCTCCGAACCAGAAATACTCGAATCCTAAGCAAGCAGCAACGGTTCTCGCAACAAACGCGTGCCTCTCCAAAATTTCCACGTAGACAATCGTCGTACTTTTGCCGCGCGGTTATTCGAACGGTTATATTGGATTCGCCGAAGAACGGGGTGTCATATTTTCGTTAGCTCTACCGCGAACGTCACATATCGCGGGCGTCGGTTGATTTCGGGGATAAACTGCGTGCGCCGAGTGATATTTTTACGTATTACTTGAAAACATTGTATTTCATGCGAATTACAAATTTCGTATCCTATCGACTGGCGGTTTCGAATTCGGTACACGCGTCGAGTACGGTGCGTATAAAATTTATCGCGTTTCGTCAACCGGAGCGTAAAATCGATTCGTAATTACATAGATGTGGACGACGGACGGCGATTTAAAACCATTAAAAAAATACGCAACGAAACGGTCAAAAAAATATGATATTCCGTCGCACACAACGGGCGAATAATTTCGGTCATTGACATCGGCGGATTTTTCTTTTTTCTTTTTTTTCTTTGCTCGATTCCAGTCTCGGCACAAGACTTCGATCGCGCGCTTTCCTCGGTGTTCCCAAGTATTCGCACCGTCGCTGCAGCGTTACATTTGCATAGTATATACATATATACACATCCAACGTTGGGGTGTGACGTAACAATTTCTAATTTCGCTTTGCGGCAGACACGGTACAGCTGCTACGTACCAGCCATATACCGGTTGTGTTGAATTTCGCGCGAACACATCAAAATGCAGAGTGCTTATTCGCGGCTCCGTCCGTTCGGATGTAGACGGTGAAGTGGACGTAGCCTTGTCCGTTCGTCGGTTTCCAGTCGGAGGATGCGGCTTCGCCTCTGGTATATACCTGGTGTTTGATCAATGGCGTTGGGTCCCCTCCAGCTCCGAGTCTCTTCTCTACCTTCAACCGTTTCACCTCCGCAACACTCGGAGTTTGGGGAAACTTGCCAAGATCAAAGCGGTCGCTCCGCGTCAAGAGAATCCTCCGCCTAGGAATCGGCACTCGGACGCAGACCCGCGCGGAGTCGCGGTATCGCGTCGAGATGCTTCGAGCTCCTCCTATCCGCCTCTCTATCTCTATCTCTATCTCCGTAGGTGGACACATACCTCTACCGACGACCTACACCCGGTCATAGCTCCGCGGATGTAGCCACCCTTCGTTATTAAGCCAGTGCGGCGAACAGCACCACCGTTACAGAGATATACCTACGTAGTACCACGTTACCGAGTCCCCTCACCTCGAGAACTGCAGGTGCGGACCCGTGACGCGCACACGCGTCCTCACTCGCGCATCGTACATGTGGATGTGTAGCGATTCCGAGGACTCGCGAACGTGTCGGTTTGAGATGTCCTATGATATCCGAGTACCTACTCTCGGTGGTATATATAGTCGCACGTTCAAACACACGTAACGTAGGTACCGAAGTGCAGCTGGGAGATGGTATCGGTGTGTACCCCTACCTACCGTGTAACTTATATATTTGCCACGTCACGTACCGTCGTGATATTATATGTGTCCGGATGAGGGATGTTGAGGGCTGTTCGCCACCCACGCTGTCTTGACCGCACTGAAAATTGAACGATGAGGAGTGGAGCGGCAACGCGATATCGCGGAAACTTACCACCACCACCACCACCACCACCCCCAGCCGGGGCGTCTGCCGTGTAATTCCTAAAACTTGCGGGGTCGCTACAATTCGAACAACGGTGTATGGTAACGGGGTACTGTTGCTAACTACATCGTTGTTCGAACGCACTGCGAAAACTTCAACTCCGTCCAGGACAATTAAACAAGGCAAACGAGAAAACACGGCGCTAAACTGAATCGACGGAACGGTTGGTCGATTGTTCCGTTAGCCAGTTTTGTTCGCACGAGTTTGATGGAGAATTTCAGCCTAGAAACACTTGATACTAGACTTCGGTGCGGTATGTCCGAAAGACAAGGCTTCTCTCGTTTCGTAAGCATGCTAGAAATGCATGTATTTTTTTTTCCGTCCACCAGCGACCCGTACGTAGCCCGAAATACCCCAGTTCGCAAATTGGCTACGTGCATCACGTATGCGGAGTTTTACATCTATCTAGGTAACGTGTGTACGTATGATGTGTATTGCATATATTATAAATGTACGCAGTACTCACTCTTTGAAGTATTCAAGTCGAGAAAGCCCTGCGGCCCGCAGATTCGCTTCACCCCTCCGCGGAGCCGGTGACGGTGGTTCGTGGTTGGTGGAAAGGAAGTCGCGGGCAATAGGGTTATTCAGGGAAGCCCTTGCCTCCTCTTCCCTTTCCACTCGGTTCGGTGAAAGCTCTCTCACCGGGGACGCGCCGCCATATCGCCCTATAGTTACCACCGGCTCTCCGTACCTTTCAACCAACTAAGCTTTCATATTCATACATTCTTATGTATACGGGGTGTCGCGTTTCCGAATATAAATGCAAATTACCTCAGCTCCGGGAGCGCGGGGTACTTCAACACCCTTAATTTCTAATATGAAAGTAAATCGGAATAGCTTCGAACCTTTCGTGCGCCCGCCTATTCCCGGGACACTGGTTTTTCGTTCGCCGCGTTAAAATTTTCACCGAATGTCACGTTCCAAGCGAATCGCAAATGTCTTTCTTTACCTACCCACGGGCGCGCTCGATTGTCCTATCGTACTTCCTGGTAAACTGCGATCCGGACTCAGGAAGCCACCGAATAAGACGTTGGCTCCCCGTGGCGTATCTCCGGGTCACGTACGCGTTGATTAAAAATTGGGTTAATTATATCGTTATAAATGAGAAAGGCTCGAGTTCCGTTGCGGTCAGTCTGCGATTGAAGAGCTCTCGACTCGACGAGCCCTTGGCGTTCGTACCGGCGGGGAAAATAGAGAAAAAAAATAAAAAAATTATCCCTCGAATATTTCCTCCGAGCGCGTTTTCGACCACCCTCGATGGCCCGCGGGACGTTTATCTCTGTCCTTTTGTGCTCGGCAATTGGTTCCGCCTTCTCCTGGGTCATTAGAACGGATGTGCCGGACATCGAGGCAGTTGACACTAACGATCTTCGAGAAACTAGACAAGAACGCTTAAATTTGATCTTCCCCGGTGAGTCAAGGATCCCGAAACCCACCCTCTCTACTCTTCTTTCCCATTCTATCCCTCGCACGTCCCAATTACCCGGGGCTTGTTAATTTTCGGTAATAAACCACCGACGTCGGCGTCAATTCATTCTTTTTCACCCGCATCGTAATATTCCTAGCGGTGAGACTCTTCGTCGCTTCCAACAGACGATGTATATATATTTAATATCTTGAAAAGAACAGAAAAAAATCTTTCAAAGGTCTTTTCGGCAACGACGCTTGTTTTAATCGTGAGATTTGAAAATTCAATTTACGATTGTACAGGGATAAAATTATTGGAAAAACGTTTCTCGCAGGGACTAAATGGTGCGGAAGTGGAAACGTATCGGAGAATTACGACGATCTTGGAATATTCGCGGAGTCGGACGCATGCTGCAGAGCCCACGATCACTGCGACGACGTCATCGAGGCCATGCACACGAAATACAATCTCACTAATCCGTCGTTTTACACGAGGTTTTATCTTTTGATTATTATTTGAAAAAAAAAAAACATTTCATCGTTTCATCGGAATTTGTATAACCGACGTAAAACACGTTGCTCCAAGGTTGAAATGTTCCTGCGATGAGAAATTTTACGACTGTCTCCACGGTTCGAGCGACGATATCGCGGATAAGGTTGGAATACTGTACTTCAGTTTCCTAGGGACAAAGTGCTTCCGTAACGATTACCCGATCGTTGGTTGTAAGCGTTACCACCCGTAAGTTTTCAACCTTTTTCAATCTTTTTTTGCTTCCCCGCCTCCTCCTCCTCCTCTTTCGCACCAATCCACTCGTGGCCAATTTCTTTATCGCTCCGAAAATCCCGAGTTCCGCGGTCGCTTTTGCTTTCGCTCTTACGGCGCTGCCTCGCCAACGGTATAGCAAAACCCCTCGGGTTGTTTGCAGGTACCCAAAACGCTGCCTGGAATACGATCTGGACGAGCGCCAGCCAAAGATGTACCAGTGGTTCGACGTACCTCTTTACTGATTCGAGGACAATCTTCTCCGAGTACCTAGAGGTATAGGTATAGAAATCCTCCTACCTGCCGCTCGCAGACGATTTCGCAATTACTTTTTTCCCCCTTTTTTTTTTTTATTTTAATTTTTTTTCTTGGTTTTTTCGCTTTGCTTTCAAAACTAAAACAGACGTTCTACCCCGTAGTCCCGTTAGCGATTCCTTAATTAAACGAACGCTGTTGGACCAGTTCGATTCGTTTACAACATTAATGGTGAAATAAACTAGTAACGGAAATTTCTACGTCCTGATGGTATTTCTATAACATCGCGCCGTAGTTCGGTATCGGGATACCCGCGATTCTACGGGCGTGTAATGTAATTAAATTTTTCTTCAATTTTTTATTTCACCAGATGAACAGGACACGTCCCTACGGTTTAAAATAATTAATAGCCTTCTTCTACAGCTGTTGACATATTTCGAAGTACAGTTAAAAATTCATGGCAAAACTAAAGTTTGCGCTTTGCCAAAGTGTTGTGTATATATTGAAAATAAAACTACTGTTTATACAACTTATATATGTATATAAGTTACATGCAATACAGATAAAGATAACCCAAGTATACCATGAGGTGATCGAACTTCTGTCCCATTCCTTTGTTTAACCTGAGGAAAAATTCACCTTCTCACGAGGCATGAAATTTGAATTCGCCAGAAATTTGTCGAACGAGGAATGGGTGAAAGGGAAAAAATAAATCCGGATACGTTTACCTCCGTAGGCGTTTTCTGAGAGGGATATAGCCGGCTCGAGAAACACGCGCGGGACCGAAAGGCCGGCGGACCCTCAGGGTTTGACGTTTTGAACCAGCGAGAAGAACACAAAGGTCACTTTATCATGCATGCGGGAAAATCCAACGATGAATCCGTACCGTATACCACTCTTGCGTCATTCCCCATACATTTCATCCTTATTTTTCTTATACCCCATCTTGTTGCTACGGTCGGTTCGAGTTACCCTTATGCTTATACCTCTACACCATCTCCGCACTTTTCCCCTCATACTTTCCTTCGATATTTTATGCATTCACTCACCCCCCCCCCCGCCCCCTAACCGATCTCACCTTTCTAAGAATCCACCGCGTGCACAGAACTTTCTTACCCAACGGTAACGGCGGGAGCAGTTCCCTTCGAATCCGACTGGAAATCCATAATTTTTCTTCTTCTTTTTCAGTTTTTTTTTCCCACTTCATTTTTATTTCATTTTATTTCTTCTTTTTTTTTTTTTTTTTTTTTGTTTTCTCTCTCTTTGTGTTACATCGCGAACTTTATTTTTCTTCGAAAGATTTGCGAAAGCTTAGACCCTTTTTCGTGGACATTTTTTATTTAGTTTTATTTAGTTCTTTTCTGCCCAGTAGTCGGAGACTTAGCGAAGTTCGGTTTATTCCACATACGTTTTCGCGGACCTAGTTTTAGGAGCTTTGATACCAGCTCAGAGCCGTTGCAAGTTCCCACCTGTCGCGACGTTATAATACCGTAAGGGGAGGATTTTGTAATTAACTAGGTGTTGAACGCGACAGCCATTTGGTTTTCAAACACGGCTTTCAAATTCGCTCTAAACCCTCGCGACGCGTGGAGTACGCAAACCGTACACCGCTAGATCTTGCATTCGCCCGACAAATTCACACTCTCTTTTTCTAGTTAACTTTGTTCCAGGACCATGCTCTCATTTTGTACCCTAGAAAACTCGAAGGAAAAATCGACATCATCTACACATGTTCTCAAATTCATTTATTACGTCACAGGTGGAGAAGGGCGAGGCAATACCGATTCTGTCGTCTCACTTTCCTTTTTTCATCCAAAATCTCTCGTACATAATAACGCATCTTCATCGATTCTCCGACAACGATTCAAAAGGGAAAGAGAATAGAAAAACGAATCCATTGCAAATTGTTCTCGTTAATGATTTTTAGAAATTATTTGGAGGGGCGTTATTTATCATGTAGAATAGATAAAAGCTCGACATGTATGTACATACATGGTTAGGCTGCGTCATTTTTCTTTTTTCGCGCGTACGTATGTAGACATATCTACCCCCCTTTCAAATGAAGAATATAATAAAATTGAGAAACGACGACGTTGAGTGGGGTGGGGGTGGCGTTACGGTAACGAGCAACTTTATGCCAATTTTCTCATCCCCTCGAGGACCACCAGAACTCTCTAGCTCCCCTTTGTTCCTGATGTATTCCGCGATCCTCTATTTTTACCATTCCAATGCCAGTGCATGAAAATTCGCGTTTTAAAACCCGTGTTGGTAACTCTTCATTTTATCCGTGTGAATGCTGATGCCGCGCTACTTATACACGGATAATAGACGTACTACGTATACATATAAAGGCGTATATAAATTACACACAGTGTACGTACATACATACATACATACAGTCGTTGGAAATTAGCACAACGTTATACGAGTACGAACGACTAGAGTATGTTTGGCTACGTCCTCGTCCAAGTGGACCAGCGCCAGGCTATCTTGGCTACCCGACAATTGCGAGGCGACCAATAAATATAGATCTATTCCAAGTCGTCTCTCGGTTACCGTACCGACGAGTGTTTGGCGAGTCTGAAAAATTCAACGACCGAACCGGAAGTACCCGTAAATGCTAGCGGAGATTCTTCCTCTATGGCTTGGCGAAAGAAATACTTTCTTCACCCACCCGACGCGGCGACGTTTCGATTGATCGATTATTATTTCTTCCGTCCGTAATGTCGCGATTGTTTTTAGCAACGAGGGAGTAGTTCTCTCTCGATCGTTTCTCCGCGGGGGTTGGTTTGAAGTTCGAATCATTCATTGAGGTATTCGATGAATTATTTCTGCGAGTCACTCGAGGTGAAGAGTTTGTTCGATCGCTCCGCGAGTCCAATACTCTCGGAGTTTCGCAGCCGTTCGATGGTTTAATTTAAAACTGGATCGCTGTAGCCGTCGATATTTCATTCTCCATTTCACGCTGCTGCTACTACCGGCGCTGCTGCTGAGTGGAGAAAAAATAAAAAATAAAAAAAAAAAAAAGAAACACCCTCCCCAGCCACCTTTTTACCTACAGCGCTGAATTTTGACGGAGCATTATTAAGCAAAAGAATGGAGTAAGGGGCCTCGAAAAAGTCTGCCGGAGACCAAAGACTCGGGAAAAATACATTCGGATGGTTATTTGCACGGAGGAGTTTAAAGGACATGAATATAATTCCCCTTTTACGAAGGTGAAGAAAACAATAGGAATACAACTGTCTTTTTTTTTACGGGTTCTTTGAAGAGAACATCGTCCGGACCGTTACGTGCGAACTGACGAATCAAGCTCGAAGCTTGGAAGAGTCGCCGGTGACGCATAAGCGGCTAAAATTCGAGCATAAAGTGGCTCGAAAATAACGAGGAAATATGAAAGAAATGCAGGTGAAATAAAGGAGCGAAAAGGTGTAGGGGGGACGACGTACCCTAATTGGGATTATTTTAGAGTCTACGGTGAACCGGAGAGAAAAAAAAAGGCTTTCCGAACTCGTCGTATTTCGTCGGCGTAATTTCATCACTCGATTCAACATTGGTGTATAACAAGTTACTCGGGGACAAGTGAAGCAAATTTATTTTCTTCTATTTTTGTTTTTCTTTACTTTCGTTGAAATATTTTTGTTAGGTAACCCGCTGCGTTTTCCTTACAGTTCGCTTCAAAGTGAAAGCTTACACAGGTATATATATGTATACATATGAAAACGAGCACAGCACGCGGTACGAAGAAGAAGAAGAAGAAGAAAAAGTAGAAAATGACAAAGATCAAGCAGAAGGAGAACAGAGAGAGAATTTATCCGGGACTAATTAACCGTATAGAAGGTATCCTCAGACGCTCCGGCGTGGTAATTCACTCTTGTTTTTGCCCCGGTCATCGTCCTCGCCCTCCTTCAGCTTAATTAGAAGCTCAGTCGACGAAAGGATCTCCCGGGGGTACGATTCCGCGAGTATCGCGAACAGCCCTAAATTTTCTTCTCTTATTCCCGCGCCCCTCATTTTTTTTCAACTATTTTTTCTACCGTTTTTGTTGTATCCGTTCAATTAACCGGCCAGAAGTTGGAGGAGTCAATGTCGCGGCTCATTGGAGTTTATTGCCGATCTGCGAGAGAGTGTCTTCCGCTCCGGGGGGGGGTAGCGGGGTAGGGGGTTATTTTGGTTAATTCAATTATTTTTACATCCCGCAACTTTCGTCTGAGAAATAACTTTCGGACAATTTTGAATAATTCACAAAGCGTGAAATTGTTATCCGCGTTTTCAGCAACCACCGCCGGACAATCGCTCCGGGTTGCGGGTTTACCGTACTGACAAATTTGGCAGCGAAAGTTTTGGCACGAATTTCAATTAGGTCACTATACGAAGGTAACACGCTTCCTATACACATACACACCCTACGAACCTCGTTAGGGAAGTTCGTAAAATTTCGAGGCTGTAAATTGCATATCTTGCTATACGTTTATTATGTACAGGTATACGCGACTCGCACGAACAAAGGACCTTGTTCCATCAAAATTATCCGCAGGTGAACCTGCGCCGAGTCACGTCGTGCGGCGTACCTATACACAACCCTTTGAGTGGAGTACCTATTCGCGAATTTTGCCGTTCGAAACGCACCGAAATCGAGGCTTGAAAATTAATTAAACATTTCTCGCTTTCCCTTTAATTTACTATTCGAGTTACTTTTTTATCTTCCACTGCGGAAAATATTCCAATAAAATTGATATCAGATGAGCTGCTGCTCCCATTTTTTCTGCAGCACGGACCCTCCAGGAAAATGACGCGACCAGCCGAGTTTCGTTCTTTTCATTCCGTATTTCTCTTCTACTGCAGGATAGATTTTCCAATAACACGAAATTCCACTCCCCCGCTTATTCGTATTCTCTTCTTTTTTTTCTTTTTTTTTTCATCCCCTTTTATATAGATACTGATGAACCCGCGAACGTGACTTTTCCTCCACCTCCATCGTTTCAGCTGGATTTTGATTAACGGGGAGTTTCGCCGGTTTATCTCCACCATTTTCAAATGACTGAAGTACATCTTCGTTTGAACTTATATACACGACGTCGTGATCGTTCTTCTCAAATTTAAATGAACTCGGTGAATTCTTAAATCTTCCATTCGTGCATATAATTTCTCAGAGTCATAGCCGAATTAATACGGCTCGAGTTTTAGGAAAAGACGTTCGTCTTTTCCAAAATCTAAGAGATTGTTCCGACCTTTCACGTAACGCGCATCCACCCTGAGATTCAATCACAGCCCGTACCCCTTCAACCTCCTCGGCTAACAGCTAATTATTACTATCATCATCATAATCTGAGAAACGCGAAGTTCTGGAAGGTCTCGCGGTGTTATAATGACAGAAATAATTAGCTCTGAAAGCGACCGAACTACCCTTACATAAATTTTCGCGCGCGCGATCCGAAGCAAGCTGATTACTTCGCGCTCCTTCCGTGCCCGCGAATCGCGTTGGTTCGATTTAAAACATTTTCAAAATTGGAAAAAAAAAAAGGGGGAAGAAGTTCGACTGCACGTCCTTCGAAGCGGGGGGTGGAAGAGAGGGGCGCGTTGCAGCACCTGACCTAAACATAAATCTCAAAACTAAATCCTGAACCGAGTGCAACCGGGTCTCCTCCGTACCTATTTCTCTCCTCTTCTTCGCTTATATCCCCTTTTTTTCTACTCCATGACTTTTTTCCTACCCTCTGTCCCGAACAGAGCCAACGGTGGTTCCCCCCAGTTCGGATCTTATATCGGCACGGAAAAAGATGGGCGTCGATACTTTGCTTCTTTCGAAGCTCTTAAACCTTGCAGCCACTCGAACAAACTCGAGCTATCCGTTCCCCGATCTATTCCGGCCCCCCCCCCCCCCCCCCCCCCCCTCTGTGCCGTTTCGAACTTGGTAGTTTTCCCCTCCAAAAGAGCCAACCCCGTCTGTACAGCTCGACGAATCCGTGGCAATATATACCTATGGAATTTCCGACAGAAATAATCCTTCTGATATAGCACGCGGAATAGTAGGGTTTGGAAGAAACAAAATTTCGGACTAAGCTCCGGATCGACTAAATAGTCTTTGATGTTCGCTTCGCTGATTATGAGAGGAGCAACGGCGAACATATAGATGCTTCAATTATCGCCCCCGAATTAGCATTTACCAATTTGTCGATAGGAGAAGCTCCAGCGACGCTTTGCGAGATTAACGAAAGCTTATCCCGCAATACCCGGAGGGCATTTATTACACATATCGCCGAACCGGATCGATCTGGACCGTTCTAAAGCGACGAAAATATACACGCGGATAAAAGTGCGATACCGGAATGGCGATAGATTCAGCGATTCGTTCGTTGCAGATTTTTTTCTCCTTTGTCCCGTCGAAAACTACGGACTTTGACAGAATGGGATGGATTATTGATCCGGTATGATCGCTACGCGCAAACAATCGGCAGTTTTAAATCGGTATTAACGAAAATTCGTACAGTTCTATTGAAAAGTATGTATGAACATACAATTCCGGTATACCCGCATTTATTCAATGGAGGTTCGGTACGTGGCGCTAGTTTTTATGAAAGTTTTCTTTCCCATCGTATAATCGGACTCGCCTTTTCAAGTTTGAATAATATTCGTAGTTCAGCGCGGCACCCCCCCTCGCGCGTGTATTCGTCGCCCTTCCTTCCGCGGCTTCATCTTGCACAGGAGATTATTCTCACGAGTAGCGGCTTTTCTGCCATCAGGCAGCAAGCAGACTCCAGTAGAGCACCGGGGCACGGATTCAATTCCAATTAAACTTTTAGTTGGCGTTCGTAGCACCGGAAAATTACAAGAGTATAGATTTTACGGCTTCGCACCCCCGCGAAGACCTACGCGAAGCGATTGTGTGCTTTGCCGCGAAAAGATAAAGGGAAGATGAAAACGAAATGAAATAAAATTGGAAGTAGGAGAAAAAAAAAAACGAAAAAATGAAACTCGAATAATTCTCATCTCGCATTACGTACGGCACGGTTAACGATTTATTTTGTAAACCCCTGAATCGACGAGCCCCCTCGCCGTCGGATTATGGTCAGCTCTTCGTTTGGTCGTTCGACTCGGAATTACCCACTTTGAAATATTAAGATTACGCGAAAAACTCGTGGAGCGAAGCGAAATATCCGTTCCAATTTCGCCGACCGGTAATTTTTCACGTTTCCTGAAACAGCGAGTGTTTCTATCTCTGATTTTATTCCCCTCCACGAAGTTAGAAAAATAAAAGCATCGATGGATCGCGATAACTTTATTTTTCGAAGATATGTAAGATTCATGAAATTCGCCAAAGTTTTCTCTCCTCAATCGTTGTTTTCCCTTTTTTTTTCTCTTTCCATCCCTACGCGGTTTCAAAATCGATTTTCGTCACATATCTCTTATTCTTTGATCATTTTTATACGGTGACTTGAAAATTTACCGCGAGACTTTCATTCGCGTTGACTACGAAAAAACCGTATTCCGAAAAACCCAGCCGTTGAATTCAGGGAGAGTCGTCGGGTACTTCGACCTCGCTATACGCACATGTGCACGGGTACGGGACGTTGGGAAGTGGAAAATAAAAATATGAAAACAGAATAAATTCTTCTTCATCTTTTGCCAGCCATAGGGACTTCGGGTTCTCGGGAGAGACCCTCCACGGGAAACCGCGACAACCCGACAACCTAATCATTTTTCTATCACCTGCAGTAACCACATTTTCATAAGTGCATCAACTTATTGGATTCCTCAGCGGATAAGTTTTTTCCCTACCATATACCGCACGATATTCTCCTTTACCGCGTACTCCTCTTCTTTCTCTCGTTGCCATAATTTATTGAACGAAATACAATGTACGTATACCTATACAGCTGGGTATCCGTATTCCTTCTCTTTTCTCTTATACAGTTTCTTTTTTTTTATTACCTTTTATTTTTCCGGCTATCATTTCACTCTTTTGAACAACACATATTCCTTGTATATACGGTAGGTCCCGCAGGACGCGTTTTTTCGCGACCCTTTGATCCCGAGAAAATGGGTTTTGAAGCTATACCGTGAATTTATTGGGTACACTTTTACAGCCTTGTTAACCCCAAAGCAAGAATCTCACGGCGGTTGACCATCTCAGGTGCGGGTTTGAGAGACCGGCGGAGAGAAAAAAAAAAAAAAAAAAAAAACAAGAAAAAGAAAAAATGAAAGTTTTTTTCGAGAAAAGGAAGGAAAAAGATCGCCGTCCGGATCGTGTAAATTTACATCGAGCAGTTTCTCCTTTATTTTTCTCTTCCCTCTCGCGTAATACAAGTTGAATATAACCGCTGGTGTTTTGCAACTTCTGTCGAATGGACACTTCAGTTCTCCGCTGTTGCGAGGAAAAAAAAAGGGAATCGTTTCATTCCCCCCGCCTTATTTTTCCTTTTTCCTTCGTACTCGAGCTGCCAAAGAACCAATCGAAGTGATTTTATCTCGCCGATCGGGTTCCGAACACGTATCACACCGCGGCACGCGTACGCGTGTATCGGTGTAATAAATATACAGGGAGGCGCGTTCATGTGCAGCTGTTGTGCGGGTTTGATACAGTTGGTAATACGGCAATTAATATAAGTTGTCAAGAATCTTGTAGAAAGTGGGTGGAGATCAGTTTGAAACATGTTACCGATTGTATCTTGCGGTTATTAGCCGTTTAAACGGAAATTGTTCGTCTACGCCGCGCGACTCTGGATTTCTGATAACAACTTATGTATACGTACGTACGTACATGCCCACATCCGTGTGCGCGCTCACTTCGTACGCTGAAACGTTCGATTAGAATGCACCGATAAACGGCGACGGCAAAACTTATCGCGCCGCGCGGTCCTCGAACACTCATATTCTCGCGGAGTTAATATTCGACGCGCCTTTAAGTTGGGCAGAGAATCGGTATCTCCTCATCGCCACGCGGTCTTCCAACGGATCCCGTTTACATACCGCTCCCGCAGCTCGGTTTTCGCCGCATAATTGAGTGTCCTTCCAAGATATCGCGATATCGATCTCCCGCCGAGATTCGCCAATTAACATTCGAACGAAGGATAAATTGGCCCTTCGCGATACAGACCTGGTACATTTGATACCGATATCTGATTTCCTATATTGTGATTGTTTGAGGGAAAAAAAAAAATAAATAAACCAGAATTTTATTAACGAGGATATCGCCTTTTCTGTTTCAGGTAAGAAACACCTTCGGCGTATGGAATCCGGAAGGAAAAGAGCGTTAATTGAACTCCGTGATTCTCGTTCTCCCCGCGGACGATGGACGTATCGGTGAAATGGAGGAAAGAAATTTTGTTTGCAACGCGCCCGTGTTGGCACAGGGGATGAATTCGAGGTCGAGAAGAGTCCTTGACCGTTTCATCAGAACCCTGTAACAAAGTTCTCGACCTCATTTCGTACACCCTCATCGGACCCCCGCTAACTTTATTCATTTTTCTTCGCTCGTATACTCTTTTTTTTTTTCATTCGTCTATTATTTGTATTCGTTATCTTTGCGTTTTTCCCCGGCATCGTCGACGATACCACCCGTCATATTCTCATATATTTGAATTCGGGTCCCAACAATGATTGCTGTATAAATTTTTATAGTTTTCAGCGCTACAGGTTACGTTCGGATGTCCCACTGCAATCTAACGTGCACAGCGGCTGTGACGCGAGTAAAAAGCGTTCTCCCGTTCTATGCAGATGATCCATTCAGCTACGGAAAGTAGAGGAGCTTCACCGCGTATAACCCCGGGCGTTATATACCATATATTTTACTTAAGTCTACCTCAGACTCATAAATTTTGTTTTAAATGCATTTCTCGGTATACCAGCGATCTCGACACCCGACGCGAAATACGTACGTCGTCGAATCTACGGATCCCCCATATTCGATTTTTTTTTTTTTTTTGCTTCCTTCACGCTCGGTTTTTATCAAACACGTTTATTATATCACGAGCGATTCGATCCGCCGCACGGCGGCACGTCCTTTAATTTTTAATCTAGTGGGATGCACGTACAAGGATACCCTAGACCGTGTGGAAGCTGCTTCGAAACGTGTGGGTGGACGTCACGCTCTCGTTGGGAGCTGTGAAATATATCGTCTGACATTTTGCGTAGCGTAGACTATGAGAATAAGATACACAGAGTCAAGTTGGTAGGCTTTCAGAAGCGGCGGGTGGTAGTTTTCGAGGTGGCTCACGCTCCGGCTCGCTACTCGAGTAAGCTTCTTGGACAAAGATCTCTCGCGCACTTGGTCACGGAATCGCGTATAGTGTCTCGAGTGTCACCGCCGAGTCTCTTTTGTGGTGGAAATTTTCTGCGAACGGGCGGCCATTTTCTTAGAACCAGTTATTACATCTTCTTACGTTTTCCGAAGCGTAGCAACGAAACTTTTGATTTTATTATATTCGTGGGATGAATATTCTCGCGAACGAGTGAAAAAGATGAAAATTTACAGAAATCAAAGCAGATCGGCAGGAGCACCGCAGGATCGATTAATATCTAATATCCCGGAGAGCTTCAAACGCCTGCAGGATAAAGCGGGACCTAAGTTATGTATCGTTTTATTTCAGACGTACCCTGCAAAAGCTTTCCGATTCCATCGATCGACCTCCTTTGTGGTTAACCCTCAGAATTCGAAGGTTTAAACTTTCATGCTCGGATGACTGCGAGGGCCACGGATAGCCCCTTAGGGCTGCCTCGACTGTTAAAACGGGATTTTGCTTCGTTTCTTTTCCTTTTTTTTTTTCTTGTTTTTTTCTTCCAAAGCCCCAGAACCGAATACGCGGAGAGAATACAATTAAGAAGCAAGATGAGCAAAAGGGAGAACAGAGTTCGGGGAAACTATTCGTACAATAATAGCGAATTCATAAATCATCGCGCTGTGTACTTGGAAACGCGGTCATTTCAAGATGGCGACTTTATTAAACCGTAAGAACAGCGAACCGTATAAGTATGATAAAAAAGAATAAGTCATGAAAAAAAAGGAATTAGTCGGAGAGGGAACGCAGTCTGTTATGCCAGGTAACAACGCAGCTGAGCTTAACAGAAACTTTCCTCATTTCTCACAGCCTGAGGGAGGTATAAGAAATCGAAGCTCAAGAACAGAAACTTACCTCCATCCACCCCCAAGGATTCCAGCGAGCCAATACGTTTCCCCATTTTTCTCAAGCTTGTCAATATTTTGTCGCATTTCTCATCCCTTATTGTTCTTCCCTTTGAATTATACTGTCCCGAAAATCAGTCGGGGCTACAGAGAGACGAAAAAACAAGTGCGAAGCTTTTCAAAATCGGGGTTCGTACAATCTCCTTGATTGTGAGACAAAGTTTGTTATTATTATCGATGCAAAGTCCTCCGATCGTCGTCGGTTCGATTCTTACTCCGCGTCTGATGAAAGAGATGATCCCTTCCCTGCGCTAGTCTTTTTATTTCTATTATCCGAAAACTTTACGGTCTCCTCTACAAGTCCCCGATGACGATTAGGCGTCCTATAGGTATACCACGTAACAAATTACCCCTGAACTTTGGTAACGCGCCAAAACGTTTGCCCTTCACGGGAATTCCTACGTTGTAGATACATGTAGAGTAGATTCACCTTGGGTACTTCGTGCATTTGCACACAGGTATTACCTGTCCAAAAAGAATTTCGCGAATAAAGGGAGGCGCACCCTCGGCTCGCGGAAAATCACATCGAGTCATTAATTACCCCCTCGCGCTTTCTCTTTTTTTCGTTAATTTATTTTTGCGCGTGGAGAACTTTTATCGTAGAAGTTCTTCTTTTTTTTTTTTTTTCTTCTCAAATTGAAGAAAAAAAGTAATAATAATGGCCGGGTACTTACAAGTGAAATATTGACGACGGGCTACAGATCGCCGGGTTTTTGTGTCGCTTTTTTCTCTACTCCGTTCCGCAGTCCCGTTTTTTCGTTTTTGTTTTTTTTTCTGTTTTTTTTTTTGGACAATTGGGATTCTAGGAGCGAAGAATTATTGGTTCCCAATACGATTGTAAAGCTTAAAGCCGTAGCGCGCATGCAGTTGCATATGCCAACACGATAATACCACGCAGTCGGCTATACTCCAGGGCGCCCGCTGCGCGCGGTACAAAAATCTTGGGTAAAAAGCTTTCGGCATGTAAAGCTAGGTGGGGGGAATATAAATCGTAGTTTCGATACCGATAACGTGTACCGTACCTGCATATAAGATGCACGATATATAACGTGGTTACGTAAGAAACGGCAACCCACCCCGTTCTATCCTCGCGCAACGAATTGATAAATTTTCCTTGTCCGATACACTTACCGTACCATTTTATCACCGCGTGATTTCTCATCTCGTTGACATCCGAGATATCCGAGCAAAATTTCGTGTCTTTGTTCTCTCCTTTTTTCTTCCGGTTATGCTCCAGAGATTGAATCGATTGACGATAACACGCGGAAGGAAATCGCGAGTACCTCCAGAATTGAACTTCGTGCAGCCGAACGAATATTATACGCGAAAGAGTTTTTTGGGGGGGGGGGGAGGGGGGGGGGGAATTAAAAAGTCAAAATCGCGAAGCGTTAGATTCGGTACAAAAAGACGCGCTTAGCATTTTAAATCCTTTTCTTTATATCGGGCGATTCGGTGAAAAAGCTGCGCCGTCCCACGGACCGTAGGTCGTAATTGAATGTAAATTCAATATCCTCCCCGTCGTATACCTATGTAGTAAATACTTTAGAAATTGAAAAGCTGTACGAATAATCCTCCCTCTGTATTCCGAAGGGCAGAAACGGCGGGCACGGCGACGGTGTACCGCCGTAACTTTTTGCGACCTGGATGTCCCGAATGGAAATCTTCCCCCGCACCGCAACCGGACTTCGGCTCGACTTTATTCCGACCGAAGTCCGAAAGTTTGTCTCTTCACGACGCGTAAGCTGGCCGCTCAAATTTGTCGCGTTAAAAGTTAACCGAGAGCCCCGGGTGAAATTCTACCCGGACTCAATCTTTTCAATTCTTGATATACCCACCGTCATCGGTGGCGTTTCGTTTTCGGAGGATCCTCACCATCGGTATTGAATCGATTGGAGAGGGTGACGAGAGAAAAATGTTTCACTTGTCGCGAGTCATCGTTTAATGGTCTGTTTAGAACGCGTGGCTTAATTTTCCCGCGTTTGAAGTTTGCCCTTCGACTAATAGGTTGCGACAATTGAGGTATTAAGGCCGTACCCTTTGATTGCTTGGGACCGTTCTACCATTTCGGGGTTAGTTTCCGTCGGGTTGAGATTAGTGAGCTCGGAGTCACGTATCGAATTGTACGCCATTAGAATTCTAAGCCGTTAGTAACGTCAGACGGACGCGGGGTGGGGATCCAAATTACATGTATTCGTATGAGGCGTATAGCGTACTCTACCTATACCCCGTGTATCCATATACCTTGGAGTCGGTCGAATTCTTAGGGAAACGGGTAGAAGTGAAGGAGGGTCGATTCGCGGACCTGCGGATCTCTTGGCTTTTATTCTTGATCTCTGACCTGAATAACTTTTGACAAATCCAGAGTTTACGTATACTACCGTACGTGTGTATATATCTGGAAGAAAACCGCGGAAAAACCGACGTATCGACGTTTCGCTGACATTTTTGAAAAATTGATCATCGACCCTCCAGTCAATCGGCAATTAAATAAAATATCATCGCCGTTCGGCTGCGCGATTCACTCATTCCGCAAAGTCCGACCCGCCCACGAGCAAAATACAACGGTAGCAATCAGCTCATTTAGCATCACGAATTTGGAAACACGACCCTCATATCTCGTTTTATCTGGCGTTTCGAGTTTCGATTGGGCATCAACTTTTTAGAACAGAGAAATCCAAAAGTGAATCGATACGCCCCCGCGTATATAACAGCGGAGTATTTATCTATATTTGGCCATACAGTTATACACACATATACCGTACATGGTATACACATGGCAAAATAACCCGCGGGCGTTATATTGCCGATAGAATTCTCCCGTACATCGAACGGTAGAGCCGTTGTGACCATTTATTGGTAGCTTCTGTACTCCCCCAGGTGTTCCAATGGTCCACATAATTTCCTAGATAATGGGTATAAGCCGCGAATGTTCCGGCAGCATAGGCGTTCGAAATTCACATTAACGTGCGGTACACTCTTGCGCAATGGGTTCGACCAACGGACCTTCACCCGATCTATAAAATCGCTATAAATCCGATACGTGGAATTATTTATCTATTACGTATCACCGCGTGATAAAGCCGTGCGACTATTCGTACGCGTATACATATACATAGCTGAGACGAGGATACGCCGCATTTTACATGGCGAATGAACCCGGCCTTTGACCCTGATTATTTTATATTTTCATTCGAATTCTGATTCATACAACTGCAGTTTTTACGTTCGAAAATCCCCTCGAGTGCCTGAAATATCCGTTATTCATTTGTGGATAACTCACATGCGCTGCGTGTGTCGATATACCTATACGTATACCATCGAGCTGATATTGATTTTCTCTCTTTTGCAGAAATTTTCCAGAAAATCCTAGACGATGAGAAACAAATTGTGATTTTAATACGTTCTAGTATGATTTCCCCTTTTACCAGCTTTTATTCAAAAACTGTCGATTTTCACGATCGCATTTCAGCGATTTATTTTTCGTCCGATTCAAAACGATGACATTTTTCACAAGTAGATACGTGACTGTAATTGTACGGGCGAAAAAAAAGTGGAAAAAAAAAACAAAAACGAAACATCCATCCCGAAACGCGCGTTGTACTCCGCAAAGTGGTTTCATCTCGATCCCTGCGTATACCTATATCCATTCCCGTGATGTACGCATCTATCGTATAAAAGTATATTATATACAGACGTGTGCATACATATACCCATATCTCAAATACATTTAACATGGTTTCCACCTTTGATTTGCGCCGCATTAACTTGTGATGACGTATCAGCGTTATCGCTAATTAACGCGGTAATGCCTATCATGCGCCGTGTGCGGGCTCGCGCGTTATTGCATCGTTTAATATCCGGTCGTAGAAAATTTTCAAAATATCCTGAAAAAAAAGGAGAGCTAAAAAACACTAGAAGTCGAATTTCAAACCTGCTTCGAATTTCACTGTTCGGAAAACATAACGTAGGGTGGTTGAAAAATATCTGTCAACGACTCGCGAATTGGGTCCGATTTTTGAAAAATTTTCGTGGAGTGCGGACAATTTTTTTCTCCGTACGATATTACGTCACGTTAGCGAGTCAGCTTACCGCGTTCAAAAACAGAAGAATGTAAAAAAAAAACACACCCCCCATACCGGAATGAGTTAGTGTATAAACGGCGTAAATTGTCACGGAAACAAGAACAAAAAGAAAAAAAAAAAAGAATTGGAAGCGAAATAAAACAAATATCCTCGGGAACAAATGACGCGTGACATCGTTTCGCGTATGGTCCTTTTTCCCCTCTACGGATATACGTCATACGTCACGTTTTTATTTTGGTAATTCGGTTTTTTATGAAATTTCCTTTTTTTTTTCTTTCTCTTTGCTTAATTCTTTGCTTTTCATCTCGCAAGATTGTATGTGTGATTCTATACATGAGATCCGCACGTACGGCGATTCCCTGGAATCCCCTGTCGTTGCATTTTATTCAGTTTTCGAAATTTCCATATTTATAAGCAATTATCGCGCTTACACAGGTGTGCGTACGTACAGGTATACTTCCAGGATGGATATTGCCTCCCATCCGGTACCCACCTCCGCACCAAGTTTATACTCCGATGTAACAATTTAATATTACGTTGGCAGTGGTAGGCGTCGCGACGCTTTGCTGGTCTCCGCGCTCCGCCATGGGGAGCGCCGGCCATTTGGTAGGGTACCAACGCGGTACGGGCCATCGACAACCACCCGCAATTAGTTAGAAACGGGTGGTGCGCCCGCGATTCTACTGATTCTACTCGCAAACCGACCGGGGATTCGGAATCAGAACCGGTTTTCCCCAACGTCGAATTTATCGCTCCCTTGCCGAACGATTTCTTTCTTCCTCTCTTTACTTTTCTCTTTCTTCTCTCGCAAGATTTTTTCCCCCGTTTTTCAACTCTACCCCCTCTCCTCTGCGACCCTCCACGGAATAAATAACGATCCTTTTAAATGCCGTTCACGGTGTCGTTTGTAGGCCTGCCGATTCAGATTCGCTTCGTTACCCTTTTCTTTTTCTCTCTCGTTTTCATCCGAGTATGAGAAAGAATACTTTGTGTTTTTTCGTCTTTGTTTTTATTCTTTTGGTCTCCGCTGCAGGAGTCGAGAACTTTCTTTCGATCAGGAGCACTCGACGACTCAATATTCGAAAATTCAGATTTTAGGTATTTCTCACGAGTTACAGTGCTCTTCGAATAATCTCACGTTAGTTTGCCTTGCGCTTTGTTACCTCGCTTTTGAAAAAAAAAAAAATCATTTACGCGGCATTTCATTCACTACATAATCCTCTGTATGTATCACGTATAAAAGCCATTCCAATTAAACCATTCGTTAGAAGACCGTGTTATGACGAAATTAAACAAACGATGTAAAAATTTACCGTTCGTATCCTACGAGCTCGGTGTTTTATACCACGTTCTTGTTCGTAAATTTTCGAACTATTGTTGAAAAAGTAAATTGATTAAATGAAACGAGATACTTTGAGAGATTGGTATCGGCGGGCGAAGAATGAACCGCGGATTGATTGAATTCTTTTGCTCATGTCCGATATTAAGAGTGTATATACCTTACACCAGGGTACATCGACCGCTGAAAATACGATCAATTTGGTAAATGGGATATACGGTGAGGATAACTGGTAGAGATCACGTGGTTTGCTAGGCCAGAGGCGACAATTGCCTCGGTAATTGCATAAAGGTTCGTATACGTACCGACACCGGGTATGTACCGCAAATACGGTATACGTGTGACACGTGTACGTGTTTATATACGTGCGGTTGGAAACGCGAACTCGAATAGCTCCTCTGATTTAATTTAGCGAAACAAAGCCTAGATCCTAGACCTAACCAGTGCGGAGCGCAATCTTGGCACAGAACGTGCAGAATGCGCAGAATGCAGCACGGACCCTAGAAACACCCCAACGGGGCTGGTACCGGCGCTACCAATACCTACCTCGAGGGTTTGGTGCGATTCTCAGTCTCGGTGGCCCGGATCCCCGAGCATACAGTCGTGTATACTAAATACGTACGATAATATATATACACGTAACAGGGTGTAACGTGATTACAATGAACATCCCATTCCAAGAAAATTACCGGCAGGTTGTCCACGCACGTCCCCTTGGGTCGATAATCCAACGATTGTTAGAGACAATCGATTCGTCCTTCAATGGGTGTAATTAATTTGCTCCCGAGTGCGTACGAAAAATTGCAAAATTTTTCTCAACCCCCAACGTAAATCCGGTACTCGCCTAACTTTGTCGCATGTAATTCTTCGCAGCGGGTACTTTTTTCTTTTTTCTTTTTTTATTCGTTCGTTTGCCAAATTTTAATTATCAATTTTTTTTTCCGAATTTATTTATTACTTGAAATCCGTACGCAGGTGTAATTACGATACGAGCTTGTATGGGGTGATTAAAATTCTCTCTTTCTCTCTCTATTTTTTTCCTTCTCTTTAATAACTTTGAACGATCAAACGCACCTGCGGTTTTCGCGTCTCCTGTATAGTCGTGCACGGATACCCTGTGTACGATTCGGTTGCCAAATGCGACAGAGCTTTTAAAATCTAAAAAGTTTTTACAGTTATAATATTACACGTGTATCGTATTATCGCCATTTTGTAGGTACTGAACGGATCACGAGATATTTATTCGTTTTATATCCTTCGACGTGCTTCAAGTTTTCCACAGGCAATTGTAACGCGAGAAACTATGTATAATTTGCGAATATGAGACTTTAACTAGTACGCTGCGAACGATTGGACTACGAAGCGACATTATACGTATACATACGAAATTTTCCCTCGATATTTTGTCTCGTCTGAAATTGATAATTTTCGTACATTGACGTGATCAAATGAAATAACGAAAACTCGTACTCCGTACCTTTCAAACGAAATCCCCTAAAAAGAACAGGAGCGTCGTGTTCTCCGGTAAATTTTTTCTACCTACACATATAGTAGTCGTATCTATTTTCTCCCACTTTGAAATGCGAACGATGTATAATCATCGGGAATACTTTCCGTTCGTTCGGTGCCTTTTAATTGATACGAAATAACGAGCGGAGTTTCGAAAATGTGAGTCACGTGAAATTGAAAATAAAAAAAAAAAAATAAAAAAAAAAAACAAACAAACAAACAAATTGGACGGGGGAAAAAGAACAAACATCAATCCGCTTTGGCAAATCTGTAAAACGATACAAGCCCTTTTCGGTATTCTCATATATTCGCGCTGATCGCGTATTAATTAAAAAATTTCCTTTCTCTTTTTCTGGGCGGTTTTTTTTTTTCTATTTTGTTGTTTTGTCTTTGAAAATCCGCGATTCACGCGCGACATTCGACACGCGCGACTCATTGTGTGACGAGGTATTATCGAAAGGTTCACGACTATTCGCTGGTGCGAGATTGAAAATCATCGAGGAATATATTCTCTTTCCATTCCGAAAAATAATTTCGGAAACAAACGAGACGGAGCAGATATATATATAGACATTTAATACGGCTACGTGAATTTCTGGAACACCTGCAGTAGCGGTATACGGGTACAGAAGTGAACTGCGGATAGGTTGAATTTTCTCGCAGATTTTCCGTAATTCACTCGTCGCATAGACACGTTATAGCAAATCCGAGTTCCCTGAAAATTGGAACGACCATTCGAAAAGGCCACAGTGTTCCGCCTTCAGAATTTTCGCGTTAGCTGCAGAATTGGAAAATCCAAGAGCTCCTCCTGCTGCACACTGCATTGCGGTGGGAATTGAATTGTAGAAATGTGAATAGCGTGTATTGGATGTTCAGACAATTATAGTCCGATTGAAATATTCTTTTTACTTTCTTTTTTCAACCTGAACAATAATAACCTACGATTATGGTGGATATAATTAATACCCGTTCATCCGATATCCCTCCGTATAAATAAAAAAATCTTGTACCAAAAGCAAATGCGAGGGAGGAGATTTTTAATATTCAGATTATAACAATATTACAACATGAAGTTCGCCGCGATGACGAAAAGCGATCTGTTGGAAATTTGATATTTGACAGTTTGTTTTTCAAGATTCTTCGTTTCTTAATTCGTAAATCATTGTCCTAAGTATAAAATCAGAAAAGGACGTGCTCTTTTTTTTACTCAAAATTGAAGTTAAGTAAAAAACACTCACATTCGACAATTTTTAGATGCTTCCTATGATTTTTTACCAGAAAAAAAATCAATTCTTGAGCAGAAAATAAATCATTTTTTTAATTGGGTTTAATATGCTTTTCTTACGTATTTTGGTCTCAGGAATCCTAATCTGAAAGAAAAATTTTTCCATCTGCAAAAATGACCGAGTTATCGCCAATTTTTCGCATTTTTTGGCATAAATTTTAGAATATCTCGAAGGGAAAAAATCGTAGCTCAATTTGGACAACGGATTCGTGTTCCTGAAGTCAAAATACACAAGAAAAGTGCCATACGATCAATTTTGAAGAATAAAAATTTAGAAAACAAAAAAATTTCTAAATTTTTTTTTATTCTGTACACTTGGTGCCTCCGATTCTGAACTACAGACGTATGCTTTAGTGTGGCAGAATGGAACAGAAATGAACTCGCTGAGTGTACTCTGAACTATATAAGCATGTGCTGAATTTTTACATATTTACTTCCTTAAACGGTTATATAGAATTTCGCGGAAAAATCACTGCAAAGGAATGCCGTAAATCAGGTGGATCAAAGGGGTAATTTACGAGGTGTGAACAAGATTTTTATCAGGTGTTGACAGCTCGTCTGACACCTGCTCCCAATAGGAGCGTGAAAAAAAATAAGGACTGTGATTTCACACCCCTTGAACTATTAAAAAGCTATAAATTATGTTTATAATGTGGCACGTGCCGTCGGTCAAGATGCCCGAAGCACGTGTAAAAATAGGAAGTCGCATCAAGTGGGGCGTACTTCTTTTTGATTGGGTGAGCCGAAGCTTGGGACCCGAACTCCGCGCGGACTGCATTTGCCCAATGATTTTTACATATGGATTTTGGTGCGAGAAAGCTCAGCGTGGTGGGAGCGCAAGACGCGAGGCGATACGCCGCGAAGCGGTAGAAAGACCAACGAGATAGAGAGCGCTCGGGTCCAGCCCGCTAAAATATGAAATCTCGGGCTACGTAACCCGCCATCACGTTTCCCGTCGTATCTCGAGAACGAATGATCGGAATTTGATGACGCATTGAAATATTGAATACGTGATTTCGTGGCCATGGATTTTATTCATAAATTATGTTCGTAGCTGAATTTGATCTACGGATTCGTGTTCCTGAGACCGAAATGCGTTACAAGGTGTCATACGATCAATTTTTGAAATACTCCATTTTTGACCTAAAATTGATATTTTTTCCAGTTATTTTTTCATATGGTATTTTCATATATTTTGATCTCAGATATCCGGATTCACAAGTCAAATTGATCCATCTTCAAAAATGACCGAGTTATCCCCATTTTTTCGCATTTTTTACCATAAAAATGGAGATATCTCGAAGGGAAAAAATCGTAGCTCAATTTGGACAACGGATTCGTGTTCCTGGGGTCAAAATACATAAGAACAGTGCCATACGATCGATTTTAAAAAATAAAAAATTTTGGCCGAAATTCGAAAAAATCGTAAGGGGTACCCCTTGGAAAAATCTCAAATTTTGGCCAAAAATTTTCATTTTTTAAAATTGATCGTATGGCACTTTTCTTATGTATTTTGACCCCAGGAACACGAATCCGTTGTTCAAATTGAGCTACGATTTTTTCCCTTCGAGATATCTTCAAATTTATGCCAAAAATCGCGAAAAAATGGGGATAACTCGGTCATTTTTGCAGATAGATCAATTTTTCTTCCAGATTCGGATTCCTGAGCTCAAATAACATTGAGACAGACTAAAAAATCAGTTTTTTATTTTTGACCCCAAAAAGCTGAAAATTGGCGATAACTCGATCAATTCTAGAGATAGATCAATTTTTCTGTCAGATTCGGATTCCTGAGGTCAAAATACGTAAGAAAAGCATATTAAACTCAACTAAAAAAATGATTTTTTTTTGCTCAAAAATCGAATTTTCTTTTTTCATACATATAACAAACTTTCCTTATACGGCGAATCTTACATAGGCACTCTTCTATCGGATTTATGAAAAATTCTCTATTCTTGTGGTTTTACGAAAACAGAGTTACAGTTTATTCATCATTGAAAAATTAAATACATTCACATTTGTATGAGTACAGGTATGTAACGGTAAAATTGATTGTTGTTCTGTGACTGAGAAATTCATTTTGATTATTAATAAAAAATTTTTCTGAAGTTTCTCCACTATTTTCATCCGCTTTTATGTACGTGTACCTCTATGCAGCACTGTATACGTGGATTGCAGTTTCTAGAAAACTCTAACGACATTTTCTAACAGGTCGCGTTCCTCTCTCGTTATTACTATGATTATTATTATTATCATTATTTCCATCGTGATTATACGAAGTGCCGAAGTTATATGTACGTACCTTGAAAGCTCTCTTTTCATTAAATAATAATTGTTATTACCATTATTATTACTATTATACCTACTATTGAGATCATTAGATTCTCTCTCTTTTTTCTGTTATTACAGTTTTTCTATCCGCACTCCGACCTCAAGACATTGAAACAATTATTGCGGGAAAGTGAACGTGACGGGAATTAGTTGTAGATTGATTCATATATAATAGGATTCGGTATATGAGAACGAGTTTTCTGTTACGGAAGATCCGAGCGTCGGTGTGTATCTCGTACGTCGGGCTGCCAAACTATTGGCAATTTTTGTTTGTTCCGTCTGGAAAGATTATTGGATGTATGAACCTCCGCGAATTCTACCATCGCAATTCTTTGCCAATTCGATATATATACGTGGAGAGAAACCGTCCTCCGAACCAATAACTTCGGCTTCACGGTTTCGAGTGGGTTGGTGCTTTATGCTCGCTAAATTGTTACTCCTTTCGTTAATCTGTTTCGGATAGGATACGGTTTCGGATAAAAGAAATAAAATAAAATAAAATAAAATAAACGCGTATAACCGAAGTCCTCGTTCGCGATTTTATTAAGTCAGAAACGTGACGCGTGTGTCGCACCATCACGTTTACGATGTACGTATATTTTGAGGCACAATATAAATCCTGGTGAAAATTGCACGCGCGCGCGCTATGTGCAGGTTGCGCCGCCTTATTGGACCTTTTGGTTCCATATATTCCGCGGGTGTAATAAAACTATATCCGCATGCGAAGCGCACGGGAGCGAAATCGTGTATAGATATAGGTAGTAACTAAAATAGAAAGTTGCAAGCTCTCCGGAGGTGCCACCGGATGAAATTGAATCCCGTGTCCCGTCGGTCTAGCCCCGAAATGGACGATCCCTTTGGGGACCGACGGGATCGCGTCGTCGTCCGCAACCATCTCGCCGTTTTCTCTAATCCGTAGAATGAGACGGGGACCTCGTCATTCCGGGATACGTAATCCTTCTACTTTACGTATACCCCTTCCCTTCCCTTCCCTTCCCATCCCCTCCAACCGTCGACGAACGACGTTCCCTTTATACTCCGTTCCTTCGAGCTCTCTAATCTAGGACCTTTGACTATATACCGTAACCCAACCCCATTTACATCGAGAACGTGCGCGTATTATCCTCGAGTATTTTGCCAAAAATTTCCCGAAATCTTGTCATTTCGAATAATAAAAAAAAAAAACTCCGACGTTTCACTTGTCTTATCATCCCTTCTCTTTTTTTTTCTATTTTCAGGCGTAGCTGCGTCCGTGGAGGTACACTTCGAGAACAAGGATGGAGGTTTTTTTCTCAAACATACGCCGAGGCAGTCGTATCCTGCCCAACTGGAGTCCATCCCGGTTCCACCGATTTTAGCACCTGGGCCAGCGCCACCCGGTTCGGTACTTTCGATCGACACGTTTACCGTCTTCCAGACAAGCGAACCGGCATCGGTCAGAGCCACGTACGGTCCATTTAGTACAAAGCAAACAGTACCAGCTAGATACATCGTACCTGATCCTCTGGACGCTCTCCCCGGTCCCGAAACAAGGAGAAATCTAACATCGACGACAGCCCTACTGGACGCCCAAGAATTGAGCGCCAGACATTTGGACATGTCGGCTCATTTGGTCCGCCCGAGTATCCCGAGGGATTCGCCGGTGTTGAGAGTTTTATTTCACGCCGGCAGCGAAGCCGGCGGACGACGTCAAGTCCTCTTGGCCAGACACCAGAGGGTATGCGTTGTTCTGCACGCTTCCCTGTCGGGGAGAACGCCTCTTACCGCAGCTTGTAGTCCCGACGGCGAGGACGGCGTGTGCCTCGCTCAAATAACGATACCGGCCTCTTGGTGGGCGCCACTCCCGCCCCCGGACGCATCCGGCAGGGTGAAGGTCGCCAAAACTCTACCGAGATTGGTGCAAGTCGCTTATTCCGTTCTCGAACCGCGCACGGAAGGCGACGGGGGATGCCAACCGAGGGTGCAAATTCAACCGGTCACTCCCCTGGGACAAGTTCCACTGGCCCCCAACAGGGCGGCGTACAAAGAACTGAGGGCGGACGAATCGTTCACACTTCTCGTACCCCACGCGCCCTTGTATCCGAGGTCAAGACTCCACGTTCCGGCATTTTTACATCCTAGACAAGGGGGAGCGCCGGTAGCTGCGGTCATCATAAGGTGAGTTTTTTCGAATATTTTGTGCGTTTGCTTGTTTTTTTATTTTTTATTTTTTTTTATTTTTTCAATTCATTTTATCAGATGAGGCAGGAATATCAAGATGTAAGGTCGTCGCGAGATAACCAGGTGTCGTTGGAGGCAGATTATCGTTATTCGCTCCCTCTGCGCGAGCATAAAAAATAAAATAAGGAGAAAAAAAAAAAGAGGAAAAGTATAATCCCCACGGTATCTGGAGACCGTCATTCTTGTCGCATAATTCAGCCAATTACCCTCCTTAATAAGACTCTTTGAAATATGTTGATTCCATTCGCCGGCGAAACGGCGGGGTAGGTGCGGTAGGTATCTCGGATACGTTACGGAAGAGGGGAACCTTTTTTTTTTTTAAAAAAAGAAAGTAGAGTGAGGTTGAAATTACGTAACCACACCACGTTGCGGAATCATTTTCCGACATTTTTTTACGGCGTCCGACCCCCCTTATCTATACGTATACATATAGTTTTCACGCTGGTTTGACAACTTTTTCTAGTTTTCCTCCCCGTTCTTATGCATAGCTAATGTACGATATACATTTAATACGTGTCAAGTGCGCGTTCATCCCCCAAAATGAACAGTTGATACGGTTGCCACGCCCACTTCCGATACGGTGGACGTAATAATCCAATTCGTTAAAAAAAAAAATCATGTCATTATACGGACTAATCCCGACGGACACAGGGGATGAAAGTAGGAAGCCCAAAAGCCGCGTTACGTGTGCAGCAGATTACGTACCTAAAAAAAAAAACCGAAAAAAAGCAAAACTGTCTCCAGCGATGATGATTTATGTCGGCACCGTTTTCGACATTTTTGACCATTTTTGTTTGTTTTTTTTCAAAATATACGATCCACTCCGTATATCTACTTCTGGATTACTTTGAACGAATATCGTAGTTCAGCATCTACGTTGATTTGTACGAATTGAAGCCGCCGATCGAAAAGCTCTGTATGGCCCTGGGAGCCATTCAACTAGTTTTACGAGAAAAAACAAAAAAACTAAAAAAAAAAGTAATAATACGATCTAGAAAACCAGACAAACTACGACGCATCCCGCGTTCCGCACGGCCGGAACTGCGGTCCATTCGATTTCGGAACTGATTGTAAACATGGGCAATACATCACCTTGGAAATGGGGATTCTACTACGCACACACGGATGAACTGAAAACGCGTTTACTATAAACGTACGACCATCCTACAGGATATATATCCGCGAAAGTAACGGCTACAATTACAAGGAGATGAATAATGGCCCTTTTGAATCGAAGGGGGCGTGACGCTAGATGGACGTTTCCATTCGGAGTATCGCGCAACATCTACGTGAAATGACTCGATAAACCTGGATTTTCCTGTTGTCAATTACAGACCAGAATTACGGTCTTCGCCAAGGTATGTCAAACTTCTGACAAATTCACGCTCCGGTTACGCCCTAACTACTTTGGCGAAAAAAAATTTCGCGAATGAGTCAAAACTACCGTCGAATGTCCGCCAATACAATTAAATTAAATATCGGAGAAACTCGGTTAAAATTGTAGAAATCTTGGGATAATTTTGGGATGTCGTAAATCCGGTTGATCATCGGGAGTCATTTTCATCATACGACACGGTCCCCGAGGCCTCCACCTTAATAACTCTAAAATTCGTCGTCATCGCCACCCCGGCTGAAACAGTTTCCCAACAAACCCTACGCCAAAGTTCATCGTCTAGGATAGGCTGGTTAAATGCTTGAGATATATAAGTCGAGGGGTAACGACTGCGGCCCAGCTTTCGGTCACGGTGTTTGCATCGGTTCGAATAAAGTTAGGTCGAATCTTCGAGCGAAAACAAGCGCAGGAGCTGCCGCGACGCGGGGGGAGGGGGGGGTTTGTTCGTCAAACTTCTCACGACCACCCTCGTTCCCTTTGAAGGATTCAAGTGGGAAAATCCATCGTCTAAAAAGTTTTGAAATATCTCTCGATATTATATGCGAATACCGAGAAACTTTCTTTTCATCATTCAACGAAACTTCCCGCAACCCCCCAAGGGCGTTGCCGCGAAACTCGGGAAAATCCTCGATCCGCTCGAGAGATTTATTTTACGATGAATATGATCGATGCCCACTTCAAAAAACAATGATAACTATCTAGTGATGTGCGATTAATCGTCGTTCGCGCGATACGATGAAAATTTTTCGACGAAATCCTCCCGCAGATCAGAAACTCACCGATACACCTGAGCGACAGCCGGTCTATAATTATTAACCGAAATTCACCGCGTTACGTATGCTTTCGGCGACTCACCGATGTAATTTACATGCAAATTGGCAGTCGATATCGTCTTGGGACGGGTATTCGTGTACAGGGTGTCTTTACGCCGATGTATCAAACCAACGCGGTTCCGCCTATCGCGCCCTCCCATTTCTCAAATTCCCCAATTCTCTCCGACGTCGATTCACCCGTGACTATTCCTCACCAGTTTCTTTACGTCGGATCATTTCGCCTATCCCCCTCCCGCCCCGAGTCACGATCATTCCTGGACACTTTATTCTTACGTAGATCATAATTACGCCTATATATAGCTTTGTTCAAATTTTACATCTCGTAGAAAACTGTCTCACTTTGGCCGTAATAATTACGCGACCATTATAACTCCGGTTGGTAGGCGGTATTACAGGTAGTACGTCTTTATTTAGTTTTAGTTTTTTTTTTTTTTTTTTTTTTTTCTTCCTACCCAGAGGGAAAAGAGAGAGAGAGACGAACGTACAGGAGCAATAATTCCCGTCGTGCACCGCGACGTAAAACATGGAAGTTTTTAAGATCGTCGTCGTAGTCGGCGTACGCTCCGCGCGATCTCCATGGCTTCATTTTAATTTCCCCAGCGTTCGTACTGTAAGCAGCCGGTACCTAGAAGAGCTTGAAAAGTAGGTTGGGTTCCGATGGTACTTCAACCCACCTTATAAACGGAACCGCTGCAAGATTCTGAAGGCAAAAGTACCTCGGCTACCGCTACACCGCGCTACAGCAACAGCGGTACCTGCTGCTACCGTCGTAAAGCGCGACGGCGATTACAGGGCAAAGCAGAAGGAACGGCGCGGCGGACTCCCACTTTTCTCATCCCTTTCCCACTCCACCCATCGTAGCTGTCGTCCTCCGTTCGTTGGGGCGTAAGGATCTCCGCGTGGAAACGTAGGGCGGAAGAAAAGGTGGAAAAAGGGCGGGGGTAAACGCGACCAAAGGACCGGGAGGACGCGGTGCAGCGGCACATTGTGGAGAATACCTTGCCGCGGGTACGAGGGAAGACGTAAATCGTCGGTAACAAAAAGGGTCACCGTGTCGTCGCGTACAACGATCACGCGGACGTACAGAGCGACGTGTACGCGTCGCGTAGACGACGACGACGACGACGACGACGACAACGAGAACGACGCGCTCGTTGCAACAAATATATTTTTAAGTGGTATTACATTTTATGACGTCAGACGTTGCGGAAATTTCCGTTGAATGCAAAGGACTGTTTTCATTTTTTATTTCTTATTTTTTTATTCCATTCTATTTCTTTTTACTACATCGCTTACATATCGCTGATATATTTGTTGTCTCGTGTATTTTCCGGCTTTTCAACATCACCCGCTCGTAAAAGAAGAAATGCTCGTCAAATCGAACGCGAGCGACGATAATATTCATTTTACGACTCGAAGAAATTTTTATCGAAACTTATTTCGTACGCTTTATTATATATACGTACGTGTACGTATACTTTTACGAAAGGGCTTTATTATTAGTCGACGAACGCGCACCTAGGATATTAATATATTATTTCCAACGACGAAGAGCTCTCGAGATTTGGGCAACGTTGAGATTTTCTTCGTCGGGCAAAATCGTACGGTTGAAAAAATTCGGCAAAATTTGTAACGCAAATATCATCGGCGAAATTTTTCGCTCGATTCCATTAGAAATGGCTGCTCAATTCGGATTCTGATGAAGGGAAGATTGGGCGTGCCTCGTCGTACCCTTTTTTTTTTTTTGTTCTTCCGAGAAGCTCGACGTTTCGAAACTCCCGACGAATTCAAAGTTTAGGGTGTGGCCGGCGGCGGGGTTTGATAGTGAGCGCCGTTTGTATGCCGTTCAAGTTCGGTATAGCTAGCAGTTCGGTAATGGTGATAACTTTGTTCAAATTGTCTCAGCGAGCACCCCTTCCTACCTTCACCCTTTTCTCCTCGAACTAGCTCCGAACCTTCCTAATACATACAAAATCTATTCCATTATACCTATTGCCGCGCCAAAATACATACCTGTGCACCTAAATATGTAATAGGTATATACGTCGCGTACACACACGCGACCCTCCTACCCTACATATGTAGGTATATAGTGCGCTGCGGGTCTCTTACGCTTTACACCAAATTACCCCTTTATTCTACCGAGGTGAGATTTAATGGCATTAATCCGGACCGGTATAGTACATTGTATCGGTCTAATCTTAGGTTTACTTCGCACTTGGAATATAATACGCACAGGTACGATAACGATACTCGCTCAAGATATCGCTGAGCGATATTTTTCAACGATAAAAGAATAATTGCTGTCATATTCATACGGTGACGGGCATTGGTCAACGAATCGGTCGCGGGTTTGTACGTACTTATATGTGTAATGGAAGAAAGAGGTACAGTGGGCGGGAGGGAAAAGGCTGTGAGAACTGGGGGTTGAAATTACTCTTGTAAACTACACCGTTAAAGGTACGTCACTTTGCAGTTAACCGTATTACCCACGTCCTCGTTAGTCCAGAGGCAAGACAAGTTGACAACGATCCTAGAATTTCAAGTAAGTAATTTCCTGCGACGGTATGACCGTGACGCTCCTCTAAAATCTGGTGCCGTTTGTCGCTCTCAGCTATTAGGGGCAATACGGGGTGCCCCAAAAATTTCGTCAAAAATTTGTTCAGAATGATCGAGAATGACCTCGAACGTCATTTAGGATTGAACCTCATTCTTATTTTTTTTTTCTCATAGATCCCTCGAACACCCCATACTTCCTGGCTTTCCCGTTCATGTATTTTACGTATGTATTTTGAAATCTAAATTGTAAAATAAATATTGGTTCAAATTGTTCCTCTCGATGAGATTATATAAACGTGGGTGGACATACCTTTTCCGCAAAAAAAATATCACAATTACGCGTATGAAAATGTCATAACGACCTGTTTTTTTTTTTCCATTTTTTGTACCGTCACGTTACACGATATGCCGGAACGAAGGAAAGGTAGAAATTTTTTTTTCAATTCGACGTAATCCCAGCGCGTCGCGCTTTACCTTCGTCAGCTTTCATTTTAACGGGAGCGAGAGATCATTATCAATATTATTATTATATTACGTTACCGTTGTTATTCCTGTCCATCTACCAAGGCGGATGACGGCGATGTCACTTCACGGATACCGACAGAGAATGTACATTTTTTTAAACTGCGACGGTCTTATACGGACGGAGAGTGGTGAACTGCAATTATGACGGATTTTTATCCTCCCAGGGATATGCGGAATCCGAAACCTCTCGGGACACGGTAAAAATTGATCCATCCTGGACGATGATATTATTCGACGGGAGAATCGCACGTGCGAAACGAAGGAGAAATATGAAATCGAAGACGTAATATACGTACCCACCCTGCACACGTCCGTACAATGCTATGGCATTGTATACGGTCGTGAGCGAAGATCGAATATACGAACTTTAACTTTTATATAATAGCGGGCGATTCCATAGTTTCGATCTTCTCTTTTCGTTCTTCGAATTTTTATAGGATAAATGAAGTGTAAAAAAAATACGACCTTCAGTCGCCGAAGTCGCATTGCTCGCATTTACGATCGGACTTGGGTCATTTATAGACACGCGTACTGTTTGCGTACGATATTACCTTTTTCTCCTTGATATATTCTCGTAGGATTCGTTGACGCTGCAACCTTACCCGAGATGTGGAAAATATAGGAGCAGTAGTCTGCCGACTTAGCATAAGAAGGAGTTGAATTATTGCCAGGAAGTCGGAACTCTGACTATTTCCTTTTTCCGTTTTCATTTTTTCTTTTTTTTTTTTTTTTCTTCTCTCCTAATGGTTTCTTTGTTAAGATGTTGTTTTTTTTTTTTATATACCGGACGAACGCGCAGCGAGTGAATTGCAAACTAGTCAGCTGATGCGAAATGTCGCGTCCGTTTGCGCATTTCAATTTCATTTCCAATATACATATAAATGCCATATATCACCTCTGCAATATTATGTTATGTATGTATACAATACATACATACATGTATTCAAATCCGATGGTTAATTTGTTTTTTTCAAAATCGCTCGAAGATATTACGCCTACTCGTTCCCTCGAAGCTTCGCAAATACCTGGGGAGTATCTTATTTCGATGAGATTTTCGAGGGTGGGTGGTACAGTGATTTTGAAAAGTTGAAACACCGGCGAAAAAAATAAGAGACTTTCGGGAAATCGGAGGGAGGCTTCCGTTCAGGGAGTGCTTTTTCACCAACGAAATTCCGCGGTATAACGTTACCCACGTGAACGTACTACGCTCTCACTCATACACCTCGAAGGTAGTACAAAAGTTGCAGGCTTATTATTACTAAACTTTCTAATAGCTAACCGTGGTCCCGTTATACGGAATTCCGATGATGATATCGAAAGTTATGGACCTTAAAATATAATATCCAACGAGATATACACCCACACCTGCAAGTTTATCAAGTTCGGAACACCTAAATTGAGAAGCTCCGGCGGATAAACCCGCTCTCCCTGCACTTCTCGCGCCCATTGTTTCGGCCTACCCCCAAAATTTTTACTTTAAAAAAAAAAAAAAAAAAAATATACACATCAAAACAGATACCGCAAGCTCCCGATGTGTACCCGAGATGAATGAAAATATGTATCGCAAATATTTCAAAGTCCTAAAATAACGTTGAAAGCCAAACGCAAACATTCGACGGCATACCGTGTCGCTACACGGACGTAGAATTCGGCTCTTAAATTTTTGTTTCATCTTCCAAAAATACGAGTTCGTCGAGGATCGAGAATCCCGAGTATTTGCGGACATCCGTAAACGAAACGATCGGCCATGCGAATTTTTACCGTTACAATCGAGGCCTTCGAACTCGTCGATGTTCGCGAAAAATCGTAGAAGGTACGAGGATCAATTTTATTTTCCGTATACGTATACCTGCGCACAGATATGTACATACATCGGATGGATTAGGAAGTAATCACCGAGTCCGTCTCGAGTGCGAGAACTCGAATTTATTCAGTCCGCCGTCGTCGCCGGAGCCGAACGTAATTCAGTCGCTGTAATACGCGCGACGCTGGACGTCGAGACGCTGCCGCGCCGGCCATTTCCGAAGAACTATCGCTCGCGCACTGGGGTAGGATGGCCATTACAATATTACACAGACCTCGAGTATAGGAGCTGCGCTTCGTAGATCCGCATAATATTTTTCTCCGACCTATCAATTGCTGCCTCCGAATAATTCTACACCACTGTACGTTTTGTCATACATATTCCAAAATCTCGTCCCTTTTCTTTCAGTTTTTTTTTTTTTTTTTTCCATTCTTTGTTTTCTCAGTCTAGACAGACGGGGCTACGGATAGACGGTAGCGTGGTAGTTGGTACAACGTTTGATTGTACGTGAATATAACCCGGAATTTTTTTTCCCCACATAGGGCGAATTTATGCGAAAGCGTACGTGGGTTCGCTGAATATATGTATACGTACATTATATTATACATAGATGTATATTCTTGGCCAAGTTATAGCGAGAACACCGAGGCTTTGAAGATGATTGAATAGCATTCTGAAAAAGTTTCAGCCCTGTAATTACCTCGATGTAGATGTGAGGGAAATCTATTCGGCTATATGTATTATACCTATATCGTAACGTCTGTTATACGAGCTCGTGGAATATTATGTTGTGGATTTTCTCACCCGACTTATCGCCATTGGATTTTATCGAAGAATTTTCATACGGTTTTTAGTTGGAAAACTCTCACGATATTGTCCGTAGATTTTATCTACATTGGATAAATTTCCTACAATTATTATCAAGGATTCAAGTGCGTTCTAGGTAATACTATAATCTCATTTTTCTTCTCTTTTTGTCTTTTGTCTGTGTTTTTTTTTTTTTTTTTTTACATCATACCCTTTGACCTTAATATCCTTTATCATAATTGTCGTCTGGCGTTGGATTTAAGCTGCGGGCTTTGCAAGGGTTGAACATAATCTCGTTTTATCTGCTTTTCTCCTTTGTCTTTTTTCAAAATCACCCTTTGTATTTTCAGAGCGAGAATAAAATCCGGTGTACGAATATTGGGCGCCACTTCTAGCAGCCCTGATTGGACGGTCACCGCTGAAGTTAATGGAAAATACACAGCGGCGACCTTCACCGCAATGCGAAAGGAGAACGCCGCACGCCCCCAGAATATGTAAGTAGCCACATCGTCGTATTACCTGCAAAAATTGATATCATACTTCTGTAGGTTTTTAATATTTATGCATTCTGTATACGTATACGAAGAAAACATTATTTTTTTCTTCTACATCTCTATCTTGTGTCCATCGTGAATTTTGAATATTATAACAAGCTTATTGTCGAGGAACAATAGCTCGCTGACACGCTCCCGTATACCATTTGTACAGTTCAGCAAATTATTCAGAGCTCTTAATACTTTGGCTCGAATAAATCAGCGCTTATTGTTTGTACGAAGATAACACCGAAGGATTTAATAATGCTCGAGATTAATTCCGCGATGTCCGTATGTACCTACGTGTACGATGCAGAATATGTTGGGTCGAGCCGTAATTTTTCGTATTTTATAGAAAAGTAGAAACTCCAATCGTGTTTATTATCGAAAACGTTGTACACATGGAATATTATCTAATAACATCGATATACATAGACTCAGTGAAATTCGAAATTGTTAAATGTTTAAACGACGGTGTGGGGGTAGCAATTTGGGTTACATCATGAACGAGGGTCTGCAAATGCCGTGTCTGTCGCGGCGTGCGAATTTAGATTTGCACGGTTCACGGGGCAAGTTCAACGACGGTATCCTGGGGTAAGCCTGCCCTTCGATTCCCTGTTCGTACACGGCGTCAATGAGATCCGGAGCGTCCCGATTCGGCGATTCGACGTCCGATTTCTGATCGTCCCACATCCAACGCATCCGCGGCGCAGATCTCATACCCTCGTCGGACTCCTTCGACGAGCGCATCACGTTCCACGCCATACGTTTCCTTCGTATTTCCGGTTGCGACCTGCGATCTATCTGCGGGGCTCCGGTGATCGTTTCCACCTCGTTGTTCAGCTGCATCGCGTTAACGTCGTCCGTCGGCTTTCGGTCAACGTCGTGCCTCTTGGACTCCGAAGAATCCGAGGAGGAGTCCGAGGAGGAATCCGAGGAATCCGAGGAATCCGATGGACCGGCGGACTCATTTTCCCCCATATTTCTCCTTCTACCGTCCGTCCGACTCTTCGCCTTTTCCGACGAATGGAAATCCTCCTCGTCACTAGAATCTTCGGAACTGTCGCTGTCGCTGTCGCTATCGCTTTCAATTGATCTCTCGACTCTAGCGATGTAACCCTCGTCGTTTTCGTTCTTCGCTGAACCGTCGGCGATCGAATTCAATTCCGGACGAACGATCGGCTCGTCGTCGTTCGAATTTTTTTCGAAAATATTCTCGGATTCCGGATCGAGTTCGTCGTCGATGACCGGCACCGCGTCTCCGCCCTCCAGAATTCGGATCCTCTCCAAATCGGCGATGTCGTCGACACCTGCGACCGCGGGATATCCCCGCGACAACGCTATTACACCCAAAAACACGATCAGCACGGACTTCATCGTTGTATATTTTTCACCGCAGCTTCTCCGTCGACAATCTTACCGCGACTGAAGTCCCCCGCGACTCCGCGGCATAATTATATATCACAACCAACGCACAATTAATTCACAAATAACTTATCGCATCGACCATATTTAAGCGTATGAGTGGTACACACGTACAGGACGCGTAATCGCACCAGGCATACGGGGAAACCTATCCGATATACGCGCGTGAATTCTTTTTCTTCGCCGATAATAATTGTTGCGTGAGAACTTTCTTCTTCCTCCTTCATTTTCATTTTCCATTCCGCTTTTCCTTTATTTAGATGTTTTCGTTTTAAATTTAGCTGAAATCTGGATTTTCATTCGATTCGACGCAGCGGACTCGGCGAGTGCTTCTGAGGGAGCGATCGTTATTGCCTACTTTGAATACTCTGGCTACTCTGAAATCCTCGAAAATAGTCAAAAGAAACGGATACATCCCAAGAGTCTGTAGGAATAAGTAGAGGGTATCCCATTGGGTCGTTTTCCGAGTTCTGCTCACGTTTAACGCGCCGCGCGACGACGTCCTGTAAATTGAAGAGGCTGTCTCTTATAATTCGGAATAGAATTTTACGAACGTCTTCTACGTTCTCCGACATCGCGCCCGCCGGATATCAGTTTTCAGTCCGATCGAAAACGCGAAATCCTTCCAGTTTTTTTTTTTGTTATTCACCCAATCGCGAGTTTCAGATAACGCGAAACCGTTATAAAATTATCCCCCCATTACTAACGTCACTTATCGCACCTGTGTATTCCTAAGAAATAATTTTATCCGTTTTTCTTTTCCACGCGAATTTAACACGGTTGATTTTTTTGTTCATTTCTCACGCTTACACCGCATCGTGTCGTTTATCTTCAGATATATAAGCGGACCATCTGTATCATGAGAACAAAAACCTGTGCGACTACAAGCGAAAACGATTTACGGCGAAAGAAATGAGAGAAACGAGAAAAGAAACTAGAAAAAAAAAAATTAGAAGATGAAAAATAAGCGCTCGCTCGATCTTGTGGACTAAATTGTTTACCATCCCTACTTTCACCGGTCAGCAAAGTCAATAGAATGATTAATTGTTCTCAAAACTCTCTCAAGGACGCGCTTCCACTCGCGTTTGATGTAGGGTATCAGATGATATTTGAATTTCGGTATCACAAGCACCGCTAAATTTAATTACACCCCAGATACGGGTATGATAATTTGAATAAGGTACGCGTTCTTTGATCCCGAAGACGTAATCCATTTAATTAGGCAATATATATGTATAAATACTTCGAATATCACTTTAGCGTCATGACATTAAACACGTTTTGATATTTATCCTAATTTTTTGCCTTGATATAAATAAATTTTTTATCCAGGTATGAATTGCATCATTCGTCGCGTAATCTTTTCCGGTTTATCAATAGATTCAGAATTGATAATAGAATCAAAGAAAAAGAATCGATAACAATAATAATAATAATAGAACAAATATCGACAGCGATATGGGGAAATCAGCTGAAGCTTTGAAAGAAGTTCTCGTAATGATGAGAATATTTTTCGCATCGATTAAGAAAATATGAACGACCGAAGAGAATCCTATGAACGGGAAAAACGAGATCTGAAAATGTAACAGCGCAATTTTCTAGCTAATTTATCATTCGTCATAACGGTTAACAATCCTAAACGCTGCAGGAAGTTGCAATCGTGAGTTACAGGTTTATATATATATATATATATATATATATATATATATATATGTAGATGTAATTAGTGTAAAAGCAAAGTTTATCAGAAATACGAAGAGAAATGATTGGACCTGTAGGAGTGGCGCACTTTGCGAGAACCAGAAGGAGAAACCCGCGGGGATTTTTATCTGGAAACCGTTCCGGTCACACTACTCGCTCTATGTACATGAAATGTATGCATATACATATTATCGTCACGGTCGTCGTGTTGTGCAGTGTCGCGTGTACGGATGTAACGAAATTTAATTGCATCTCGCCCGGCTTCGGATGTTGTGATTTTTATTGCGCACTATTGGAGAACGGAGATTTAATCATATTGCCGAGTCGGTATATTCTACTCCGGTGGTTTCGAGAACCCTCCATATTTGTTGCGGCAACTCGAAATTGAATTAGTTAAAATCGTTAACATTTATTTTATCAATTACGAGTCGAGCACCGAAGATATAGATGTACACGCACATGGAAACGTGACGCGGTGCGTTTCATTGTCGGTGAATAATTGTGCGAAGGACTTTTCAACGATTCTCCACAACTCCAAATTACCGGAGATATTCGTGTGTTTTGAAAATTTCCGACTCGCAACGGTCCGCCTTATTTTCATACGTCGATCTTCCGCGATGTTCCATCTCTTTCGCGGCTGCGAATAATCATCGTAGTGGATGCGGTGTACACGTGTCTCCGTATATCGAGTCATCGTTCCGGAAGCGGATGATGGGAGAAATAATATCTTATTTCGAAGAATTCTCGAACGTTTCAATTTCTTCCGACGAAGGAAAAGAAAAAGAAAAAAAACAATCGAATCACTCGACCCGAACTGGGCTTGTATCGCGCGATTCCTACGTTGTACAAATTCATTTCTAAGCACGCCGTTATCGCAATATACTACGGTGTATCGATCCGGAATCCGCGGACTTAACGAAGCGCCCGGTGATGCGAAAAATTCCAATCAGACCCTCGGATTCAGAGACAAAAAAAAAGAGATGACTAATTTTTTCCGCGGCAGCATTTGATCACTCGCTATATCATCGTTCGCCGGTCGTCATATTATTGCGAGCGGAATTTCTGCAGAACGCCGAAGTTATATATATATGTATATATGTATATGGACGCTATCTGCGATGCTGCAGTGCGGAAATAATGGGACCTTCATCTCTCTCCCGTTAGAAACTTCTTTTTTTTCTCTTTTTTTTTTATAGAATATTTCGCCAGCCAAAATAGACTCGGGAATGATATTCGAATAATAATCGTACGCTGCTAAAGGAGATAAACGCGAAGCACAGTTTTCGAAAATTTCAACCATCCTCCATTATAATTTTTATCTATCTTATCCTCCACATATGTTGTAACTGCCCCCGATACGAACTCGAAATTTATCTTCAAAAACATTCGTTCATCTTCAATCAGTTTTTGGACATCGTAAAGGTAACGAGTATCTGATTGACGCACGACCCTCAGACTGCGATTTAAAAACAAAAAAAATGATAATAATCTTGACGTTTTCGAAGATCGTGGGCTTTCACGAACGCAGGATGATTGGATTGATGGAACGGAGGCTCCTCTTTTCTTCCGTCTTCCATATTTCTCCGCACATCTCTACGCCCTGTCAAATCAGATTTGATACGCAACTCTACATTTTATTGTTATTTCATATTTTATTTTTTCTTCGCATACCTTCTTCGCGTACATCTTTTTCCCCGGTGTATTTTACGATCGCTGCAGCGAGCATAATAAACATTTCCGTATGGTATGTAGGTCACGCGGAAGCTAGTGTAAGATATTTCGCGCGGGGGTGACTTAATGAACGTGAGGGTACAAGAATGAAAGGAGAAAAAAAAAAAAATAAAATAAATAAAATAAAAAAACAGAGACAAACAGCGAAGAGAAAAAAGTGAAGGGAACGGTAATAACGTAATGAAACAACAACAAACAAACGAACAAAAAGAAAAACAGGAATGCGCTAAAATTTATTACTCTCACGTATATATGTATACCTATATGTATATACATTATACACGTACAAGGGAGTTTCTCATCAGACACAGATGCTCCCAGTCGAAATGAAAAATGAAGAAAATGAAAAAACAAAAAAATAAAATAAAAGTAATAAGTTCGCACTTAAAAGTGTGTTGCTCCAATTTCTAGGTTTTTATTGCACGAAACGGTTCAAGTATAGGTAACACAAAATGGATGGTACCTACGTGTGTGTTCGCGTACGCTGAATTATACACGTAGGGGTAAGTCCGGGGATACGGCGAACACCCCGGGCAAAGCGAATAGTCTCCGCTAGATTCTGGCTTCAAACTAGAAAAAAATATACAAATAAAATCAGAACCGATGGGCGCGTATCCCTTCACATGAAAAAGAATTAGCGAGGGAAAAAAAACACGTCACAAAGTATCTAAAGAGTCGGGCAATAGTGCGGAGACTATTCGCTTTGCCCGGGGTGTTCGCCGTATCCCCGGACTTCCCCTACATCAAAGTGGAGCGTGAAATTCGAACAACCGGTTGAAAAAGAGATGAAAAAAAAAACGTACGTGTAAAAAAAAATAAAATAAGGTGAGCGCGTAAACGTATGAAGATTGAAAATTTTTCTTTGGGTGTCGGAAACGTGAAGCACATTCAAACGAATCGAATCCGCACGGGGTGACCCGGCGCAGCTCATGCGTGCATAGGTAACAAAAAAAAAAAAAAAAGAAAAAAGGACTTTTCGTCAAAGGAATTAGATTTTAGATACATGTGTTACGTTTTTGCGAAACGTAAAAAAAATCGAAGAAAATTGGAGCGAACCACCGACGGATATGAATATGTTACTCCGTTATACATGTATGTATATTCCGCGTATTCCCGAGAGATAATAATTTCCGATATATTATATACATATGTATAGGTATGCGTAACTTGTACAACACGAACATACGTTCGAGAGAGTGTTCAACGATCCACCGTGCGGTAGATTCGCGATCCTGTAGGGCGGCAAAGCCTCTCGCAGATTGCATTTTGCAACAGAAATTGGTCTTATCAACCCCCTAAATCACTAACGTGTTGACGCTAATGCGCTCTACTAATTTACATTTCTATTATCGCACGAACCGAACGGTGTATCCCCTTCTCATTTTACACCCCCGACACAGGTTTTACACCGGGACTCTTACTTCGGGTCTCGTACGCATCGGTCGCGGGTAGGGGACGGGAAGGGCGTAACCCCTGAAAAACGCGAGTAAAAAAAAACCACAAATTTCGGTCGACCCAAAAATTGATACGTGATCTCTTTTTCGACGTTCTCATTCCTCGGTCATTACGTGCATGCAATTTGCAGATAATTAGCGATGCAAGAGTATAATACCATTCGCGGAAAAGCTGAAAACCCCAGTCGTTGTTATTGTTATCGTGATCGTCGTCGTTATCGATATTATTCTTTTCGCTGTATTTGTAGCGATAACTCAACTAGACTCTCATGCTTATGAAATTTGCGCTTATTGAAGCTACGAGTTGTGACTGCAGCGTAGCGAAATTAAAACTCTGATATTGAATCACTCGAGTTTTCAACGTAGCACTGATTCGATTTGTCTCTATTTTTCTCTCTCCTCTCCACCGCCCATCGACGTATCTTTTTTCACCTCTTGAAAATCGATTGTGAGTTATCTCGCAACCGTACGTACGCTTGAAAAACAAAAAGTCTCCGATGAATTCATTCAAACCGATCCGACGCGATGGCTGAGAACCGAACTACGAGCCATTAATCTTCGTTATGACGTCACTCGGTACTATTTATGTCTCAGACGGACACATAAATGAATAAAAGCGAATGAGTGACGGAAATATTTTCTTGAAAATGTAAAATAATAATAACAACAAGAAAATTTTAAATAAATATCAGCGCGCACAGGGCGCGCAGCTGGGGTATAAAATTATATCGGACGATTTATACATAGACATCAAATATAGAATATTCCCGTTAAGGATGACAGAAATATAGGTAATAGAAGGTTATAGAAAAATCCGGGATGTATGCGGAGATGGCAGCGTGAAATATATAAGTATTTCGAGGAGAAAATCCCCTCTCGTTTTTCTTTCCTTTCCATTACTTTTAGCTACACCCAACGCCCGTCGCGTACGCGATCAAATTTCACCCCCAGTCTTTGAATAAAAGGAAAATAAAATTCTCGCCCCGAACAACACTCGACAAAGAACAATCGTTCCTCCGGTAATTTTTGCCATTCGACGTACGGAAAGTTTTATATGGTCCGAACGCTACGTGATGGTTAGAAAGGATGGGGGGTAAAGCAGCGGGGGGGGGGGGGGGGGGGACGGAGTAGAATTACGTATATAAACTTTGAATTCTGGAAGGGTTAATTATCAGTGCCTAACTAGGATTCGAAGATGGCGGATATAATTAACGTGGTACGTGCTTTGTCCTCTGTATAGCACGTATAGTATAATAATATGAAAAGGAGCTGTTTTACTGCGGATAGGGGTGGGAATAACACGCGTTAAATTCACAGCGTGTAATTTATACCTGCGGATCCGTTCGAGCTATACGTACGTAGGGTTTGTTTGAAACTTGGAAGGAATAATTCTAATCGCGTGACGTTTTCTCTCGTGTCGTAACGCGTGAGGATCTGAAAAATATCGAAGTCGTGGAGAAAATTCAGGGTGCGGAACTGAAGCCCGCATTTCCGTACTTTGCTACTTTTCACCTCGCCACTTTTAGTTCACTCGGTAAAATTTCGTAAAATCGATTTCGACTTTCTTGGAAATTTAAATCGTCTTTTCAAGTCGGCTTTACCTACCTGCACTTCCGTGCACACGCCACGTACGTATTTCTGCATTTTCAATTGGAAATCTTACTTTTCTCATCTGTATAGTATTTCACCGCACATACTCCTTATCTATGTACCGCACCGCGCGCCATACGTATAATACCCGACGAATACAAATAACTTGTGTTTCTTTATGAAAGTAAAAATAAGTAATAAAAAAAAGAAAAAAAAAAAAAAAAAACAAAGAACGCACGAGGAATATGCGAAACATCTCGTGGAAAACGTATTCCTTGCACGACACGATGTTGTACAAAAATCGTCTTTCAGACATCCAGTATGTTGACTGAGAGATCTCTCACTGTACCTGCCTTTTCACAGAAAGCAAACAGATGGAATACAAGATTAGAAAAATGCAATGTCATTTCACCAGAATCGACATCAACCCGCCCCATTTCTACGTGCGTATATTGCACCGACTCACGATGGGTCCGTCGATCTGACGGGTCTTTTGACTTTTATCGACTTCTCAATTTTCTCAGCCGTAATAAATGTGTGGATATTGATGGCTTTCCTTTTTTTTCACCATTTTTCGCATAGCCTTAACCGTTTCACTTCTCTATGGTTTTACATTTTCCTTATACACGCATAAAAGTTGCCCCCGTTTTACACGTATCGGCGGGGGTGCAGCGTGATTATATACCCCTCATTACTTAATGGAGTTCAAAGTAAATATATGTACGTAGCCGTTGTCCGTATTTCTCACGGAATTACATTACCCGAGCGACCGTTTACTTATGGAGCTTCTTGGCTGCCTACCGGAAGAGTATTACTATAATCGCGGAATTTCACCGAATTTCAAAGCTCTAGGTGTCAAATCCGATGGTTAGCGAAAAAAAAGAAGTAAAGAAATAAAAAGGACAGGGGAGAAAAAAGAGGGGAGAAAAAATGCTCTTCGCACCCTCGGTTGACCATTTTTTGTACCGTTTCGTTATTCTTTTATCCTTTTTTTTAGTTGAATCAACTAGAGAACGAGCACCGTCATTATATACAATACTATACGCCAAAAGAAATCCACCTCTGATTACCTACGTCATACGATACGAAAATCCCCGCAGTTTTATAGCCAATCTGCTCTGTCATTCTATGTATCTTTGCAAACATTGCGTATGTATACATAGGTACATGGAGTGTGTATAGGTATGTACTATACCATACAACTTGTATATTTTCGTGTGTAAAGGTATGTAGTTGTATAACCGCCGCGGTTTCTCCGAGGGTAGTGTAATGCCTCGTAAACCATGAAATAATACACTCCAGCTTTCATCCAGTTATCGTTGAAATTCCCTCGACACACGAATTTGGGGTTTACGTCGGTACTTTCTCGCATTAGATTTTCTTTCAATGATCATCTTTCCGATGATGAAAACCATCGTTATTCGCGCGTTAACCGAGCTCATAATTTAGATTGCGCAATTTTATCTCCTAACAAAACCCGGTCGACTCGGAATCGCTGAGAGAGTTCTTTTCGCCTCTCACCCTCGTTTCGCAACCGCCGAAATATACGTTCGGCTATTTCACTGAAACGCGTCGGTCGTGTCGCGTCTCCAATTGGATCCGCGGTATTACGTTTGAAAATTATGTCGTTTGACCAAATTCGACTTGTGCGCGGATCCCGGCTAACATGCACCTAATTATTTATCTTTACCGTTGGCTCTACGCCTCTCTCTCTCTCTCTCTCTCTCTCTCTCTCTCATTTTGATGCATCATATACGGTACATGGTTTCCATTCCTGTCAGAGAGATTAATCTCTATGGAAATTTGAGAATAAATCATGAACCAAATTCAATTGTCAGAAGGATCTTCCTTCCCTAGATATTTCCTATGCCTGGTACATATGTACACCTATACATATGTATGCGCTATAGAGAGTGCAGAATTACATAACCAACACATCAATCGATCGCTTTTGATCTGCTCGGAACATTCTCACCCGTGATGCATTCCCACATGTAACAATGATGAAATTTCCATTGAAATTCATGAATTTCAGAACTGCGTTTTCTCTCTCATTTTTTTTTTTTTTTTTGCTTTCTCTCTTCTTTTCTCTCAACCGATGGCTCTGGAAGGGGCGCGATGTCGAGAATTTTATTTTTTCTCTGCACATTATATTCCCGAAGGCTTCTGTTTTTTTTTTTTTTTTTTTCATTTTTTCATTTTTTCATTTTCTCGACGCGCTTCGCCCCGCAACGGCGTGAAATGATTGTAAATTTTGTATCCCCTGCAGAAGCAGCTGCGGAACAATGCGTATCGTAAATATATATATGTATACCTAGATATCGGTCGGCTATAAATAATGTAAAATGTCATTAGGTTTATATCTACACCAGTGGGCGACAACCGTAATTTTCTTTATTTTTTTTTTCTTTCTCTCTCTTCTCGTCAATTTTTATATTTTTCGTAGGCGTATCGCGTCGAGTTAAGAGAAAACGCGAAGGGCGAAAAAGACATGGAAGTGTATCATCGGTGGCTGCGTAATTTACGAGGCACGTTACACGGGGGTACAGCCTGTTAGAATTCGTGTACGTAACCGTCTATATTTCGCATCTATACATTATATCCGCGACTACCGCCGGGGCACCTTTTGCGATCTTCGCCGGGGAAAACATTAGCGAAATGAATTAACAACGAACACCACGGAAGCCACGTTAAGGAAGCCGGGGTATCTTCGCGAACGAGCCGGATGCAGTCGGGTAGCTACAAGATCGCCAATTTCACGGTGAGGGCGCAACTCGTCGTCATCCCCGAATCTTCCCCTTTCTGGAATAATTAATCTATTTACTCATTATTTATGTATTTTCTTTTTTTTTTTTTTTCACTTCTATCGAAATTATCAATACAGCTGTCGCACGATTCTCGAAGTGAGAACGACATTATTTCGCCGATTTATACGGTAAAATAATAATGATAAAATATTATCATTACGTGTGATTCTGAGCGGTGGTGAAAAAGTTTTTGCCAACCAAAACCCTAGAACCTTTTTACGCCCTTTGTACACCATAGTCCGGAAGTTGGTGGGCATCGTCCTCGTCTAAAGTAAACATCAATCTCCGTAGGGCTTTGTTGGGGAAAATTAACAATTTCTTCTGCAAAACGGAAATAAAGGGCTGGGGATGCGAGGGAAGAATGTATAGCTCGTACGTACAGTTACAACAAAGTTTTCCGCCGATCTTCAGTTAACGAGTTTCTCTCTCCACTCTATAAAATAATTACCTATTATGATTTTTCGATTGTACAATTGTATGTGATCCTTTTTGGAACGTAGATCGTTTTTTTTTCCCACACAGTTCTTACAATTTTCATCGATCGTGCGCCGCTGATTTGAGTTTCGGTTGTTTTTTTTTTTTTCGTATTTTCATTTCTCTCTCTCTCTCCACTTCTGCCCTCCGCGTCCAACGCGAACAAAGCGCACTTATCTGGTCGAGTAAATCGGAGAGAACGTTGATCTCAACCCCCCGCGTACCGTATACCACCTACCTACATCAGCTGTACAAGTAGGTAAGCAAGCGAGTTTCTGCACGCGCGTTATACGTCACGCACCGACGCCAATTCTGTGTACAATGTGCGATGTGTGCTGAGAAAAAAAAGAGCGAAAAAAAATTGAGTAGAAAAACCTACCCTTGTGTATCCTCCTCGGCTTATGGCGTGTATGCTTTATCGACGATGAAAATCGATCGCAATCTTCCTTGATAAATATATGTATACCTATTCACACCTCCGTTGTATATTACCAACCATGTATGTAGAGTATGTTTATGTATGTACCTACGGGGATGGTACGTACATCACGGTTCGCATCAGGGGTAGACGTGGAATTGGAACTGTTCACATTTATTCAACACGCGAGGGTTTACTTTCGTTATGTTACTATACAATGCATCATCGGCGAGGGCGCACTTCTTCTGAAGTTTCAAACTTATGGAGGATCGGTGAGGAAACGATTAAAAAAAACTCCAACTTTTGACGAGTTTTGGATTTTATTTTCCAACTGATCCTTGGAGGGGTGTCTTGGAACGTGTTGAACTGATATATTTTTCTATAGGAAACGCAAAAAATAATAGTCGTTGTTTTTCGGACCACCCCATTAGAATCACATTTGTAAAATATGAGAACCATACCGGATAAAATCTACTTCGGTTTTCCATAATTTTATTTACATACGTATTTCAACTCGTGCACATACAAATTATGCATATTTTATTGTTTGATCAATATATCGTTGTTGGCTGGAGGGGGGAGGGGAGGGCCCATACATTGCCACCAGTATGAACTTATAATTTAATTCTTATTTTTCTTTAAAACTTGTTATTTCCGTTTTTGTTTTATTTTTGCATAAATGTGTGTGTGTGTGCGCGCGTGCGAACTCTCGCGCATTTAATTTACGATTGCAAACAAAACTTTGAAATTGAATAAATTATACGGGAACCTCGTTCCAGCCTCCTTCCGTTTTTTTTTTTTTTTTTTTGTTTTCACTCATGTATAACCTGCGTCAAGCAGAAATGTGTACAGTTTGATGTACGTGCGACATATAAAATTCTATATGAATACGTCGGTCGCGAATAGCCAGATCCCTTGATGCATCCACCCGTACCAGGCGACGGATAAAATGCCTTCTGCAACGTCGGCGGACAAACGCTGCACGTCGAAAACGCGGAATGTCCAATTTCACGGTCTAAGGCGCCGAATTTTTCTCTCTTCCCTTTTGATTCAGGGGTGGTAAAAGCTTCTTGGAATCGACCGTGAAAATTCTTCTCTCAAACCGATTCCAAAAATGAAACAACGTACGAGTGTGTCGCTACGGATTTTTATTCTCTCCAATTTTCCACGATATTAAAATACCCAGCGAGTACCTAGATTATCAACGTTCGTTTCGTATTCGGTTTAACTTTTTTCTCTCGCGTTCGACTCGGTCTTGGCAAATAAAACCGCGATACGGTGCCATCCAACGATGCGGAAGCTTTTAGCGAGATTTGATCGCGCAAACTTTGTACACCTACACCTCATAACCCACGCGCCCGCAGGACCCAACCACTCGTTCCGATTTTTCTCACCGTTCGTGCCCCGTGAGACATTGCGCTGAAATTTTTCCTTCGCCTTTCATCCGTTTCTCTTCTGAAAACAAACAATGAATAACGTGAAAATACAAACGTAGTAAAACAGGGGGGGGGGGGGGGGGGGGACGACGACGACGACGACGACGAGTCTCAGGAAATGTCGGAGGTCTACAAGATTTCAATTCGGATCACATCGTGTAAGATTAAAAGTCGACGACGTCGCTACGATTTTCAACGGCCATCGGATTCTATAGTAATAATGTACACGAGTCGCGGTGTAAAGGTAACTCAGGTATCGCAGCGAGACAGATTAGCGCAGTTATATCTCCGGTTGGCTAGTTGGTGTCTACGTCTCCGGTGCAGCGGTAGCACCGCCAAGTCCCATCCTTAATCACAGTCTACAAGGGGGTGGTGGCCCCTGTCACATGGGATCTCGTAACTTTGGTAACGAGTAACTGTTCCTCTACGAGCTTGCAACGATCTTGTAAGATTTCTCAATTTGATTTCGGGAAATTTATCATGTAACCGTTCTACTCACGATTGTCTCGTGATTGTCGTGTCACTCCGGTTAAATGTATTCAAAGCTCACTCGACGAGGGTCAAAAATTTTCCTTTTCGAAAGAAAGAAAATGAGAAGGATATTTGGTAAAAATTTGTCGCGGAAGTAGGCACGAGGATCTCGGCGTAGGGTCTGAAATTTTTTAACCGCATTAAAAAAAATGTACAACGTCCCCCGAAGCGACCTCACGTCTCCTCCCCATCATCCAGAACTCGTTCATAAATTTTTTTCGGTGATCCCCGTAATTTTGAGGTGGAAAACCGCGGAATATATAATAACAGAAACCTTTCGTCCCGTTAAGCTCCGGGAATTTAAACCGTTTTATTTTTAGGTCAACCCTTATCGTATACGCTAGAATCTTCGCGTGTCTCGAATGAACTTTGGAAGGGTGAGAGACAAAGTACGAGGTAGGTAGGTAGGTAGGTAGGTAGGGAGGGGTATGTAGGTACCGTGAGTAGTGGGTAGCGAAGAAGGTACGGTAAAGACACGCCTACCGGATATTATTCACATTCTGACGATACATCGTCGTTGTGTATGCAATTCTTGACGGTATTTTTCACGCCCTATTATCAATGCGCATACTTTTCGACGAAAAAAAGTCAGTTTTTTTTTCTTACATTTCATCTTTATCGCGAGATTTATCGCACGGATCTTGTGCAGCGACTGAATTATAATAAGCGACCCTGTAGTGCGACGATATTATACCCAGCGAATAACGGTGCTGTCTCCTGCTCACAACTCCCCATTATCACACGCTCGATATCCTCGTCGCTTTGGCCGAAAACTCTCGAGTAACAACCCTGCGAATACCGAACTATATTGTGAACACGCAAGTTGATCGAGAGCTCACTGATTACGACCTTCGAACCTTCGCTAATCCCACAGTCTAGCATTTCGACCTTGAAGGGATTCAAATAAGAAATACCAAAGCGTAGATGAAAATTCGATTATACTTTTTTCGTTTTTTAGAGAAACTGCGGTTTCGTCGAATCGGTTTTACATTATATGTACGAAGTATCGGCTCTTTTATAGACCCAGAAAAATGAGAAGCTTTTACGTATTTTTTTCCCACATCATATCTGCCTCGGGAATCCTAATTTCTATCATGAAAAATTATGTATGGGAATGTCGAATTTATAAGTATGTATATTTCTTTTATTCATTGTTCTTTTTTTTTTTTTTTTTTTTTGATTTTCTTGAATTGAGCATAAAAAATCAAGTTTTTTCGTTCTTAAGGGCCGTAACGATCAGGTTTACGTTTTATTCTTTTCTCTTGTAGCAGAAAAAAGAAGGAAGAATTCTGATATTCGGAGTTCAGGTTCCACATGTGTGTACATACATTTATATCATACCCTTACATGGTTCGATCAATATATGCGTACACTCGATTTCGCATAATTTTTTTTTCAGCATTTTTTTTTTTCATAACATTCTAACTCCCACAACCCCTATTTCGACGATGTTTTTTGCGTAACGATGTCTCTTACTTCGTTTCTTGTACTCGAATTCTACAAGAGAAGAATGAAAGAAAAGAGAAAGAAATAAAATGAACGAGCAAGGACTCCCCTTCGACCTGAAAAACTCCTTTGACTTTTACTTTCTCTCGTATATATATTTTGAATTTCAAATTTTCTGGAAAAGAAAATGATAAGGATGAAAAAGATAAAAAAAAAAAAAACATTCATCCTGTAACGCTATCTCCACGGTACATAAACCTATATACTTTATCACATAATTCGAAGGAGGTACGACGGGTGGTGGTGGTATCGTTGGATGCAGATACAGGTATAGAAATTTTTCATACGCCAAATTCACGACTCCTCCATATCTCATCGCGTATCATCTTCTATTTATTCGGGGATAGCGATGCTGACCGGTACATCATCGTTTTTTACCACATTTTTAGGGGGTCATCTCCAGATTTAGAGGGGATGAACGTTTCCGGAGTATACCTATTTAAGTATCCGGAGGTTATAGCCCTGTGCCTGGGTTCAACGGGTGGAAATTCGCCCCGGGTATAGAAAATTGTTAGTAGTACTGTATAAACCGTGTATACCGCACACGTGTGTACACGAGATTTCTCGATATACACACGCGGTAATATATATATATGGGGATTTGTTCAAGGAGCATGAAACAAAGCGCGTGTCCGTATAATATTCGACCGTCCACTCGTCCGTGTATCATGGAATTGAAACGATCTATCTCGTCCCTCGTCTCCCGTCAACCTTCGATACGATATAACCAGGCGCTGCACCAGCGAATACAACATCATCGTCATCGTCCCTAATATTTTACGTGTTTTACATTTTCCAGTTTTTCCAATTTTTGAAAATCGAATTGGAATCCCCTCTATTTCTTTTATTATCTTGGAATGACAAAAATTTGCCAGGCGAAGTGACCGACGTTCGAGGCTCACCCCGCGGTACCGTTGTACATATTTTTTACCTTTTTTCACGGATTGTGAATGAAAGGAGAACAAAAAAAATAATCCACTAATTTATTTTCAAAGCCAACCATTCGGCGTACGTGTAGGTTGGGTACCCATTGAATACATAAATTGAAACACACTTCTTATCTGCTTTGATCAATCGCAATGCACCGCAATACGCGGTCGTGATCGTTATTTTTATTTTATTTATTTATTTTTTTTCCATCCGCACCTTTCAATTTGGTATGATGAAATTGAATCCTTTGAAACCACCCTACAAGACACGAATGACGTGTACGGACCACGGCCACAGCGTTGCCTAGTTTTCCCTCATTTTTCTTATCGTGCACTTTTCGCTTCTTTCCGCCTCCTGAAATTCGAACAATCTAATCCTGGCGCTGGTCGAAAAACCGTCGAACATTATTTTAATCTGTTTTCCGATTTTACGGAGCAATTTTCTCCGGTACTACGCCGATAATCGGGGATTTTCGATTTTCTCAGGTCCGCGGAGGAGATTCTCACCATGCTTTTGGAAGCTAGCGAGGAAGGCGCCGGTGGTAATTGGGACAGTGGTCGAGTCGTTTGGAGCGTACGGTACGAGGTCGAAGGTGAAGATGAGGAGGTGTCCCCTGCGGGCTCGGGGCAACATCACCATCACGTGGATCGAAGAAAACTCCAAGCGCGGCTAGAGATACAAAAGGACGACATTCAAGCTGTTCTTCCTATCTCTAAGGTAAGGGTACGTACACAAATAAGAAAACATGTGCCGATTTTTCCCTCGGACGGAGAAAATGAAGTGCTGGACCTCCATCGGTTTTTTTTTTTTTTTTAATAAATTTTGGAAAAAGGAGGAGTGACGGAAATCTAACGATAAAATTGTAACAGTACGTATAACTAAAGAGTGAAACGCGCGAGGTCAGTTCTTTCGGGGAACGGTGTTTCCAGCGCCGAGTCGGAGCTTTGACTTATGAGTTGGTGTTTTACGTATAAAGCTATTGTACAGTGGTCACAAAATTCTACACGGGGATGGAGGAGGAGCGACTAAAGTGAGCAAACTCCGTCGAGGTACTGTTGCAAGTGTGTTTATTTGTTTGTTTGTATGTTTATTTGTTTGTTTGTTAATTCTCCCCACGACGTTCGCCGGCGGCTGATGTTAGCTTGCAATTATCATGAATCACTGCAGCGGGTGAAACCAGTAGCGGGTGGAGAAGTGTAGGGAAGGAAGGCACCCGGTACCGAGGTGATTCCGCCGTCTACGTTACACCGCAGGTCGCGCGGCGTACATACACTCGCATACAAGTTCACCTATGTATTCGTACCAACGGACTCTCCAAGACATTCTACCCGCTTCCTTTTTTATTTCACTCTCTTTTTCTACCCACTCGTATATACCCATTTCAGCACGTACGTACAAGAGTTATTCTTACAGCTTAATGAAGAAAATAACGAATCGCTGTTTTAACTGCGAGGAAAGAAAACAGGGAAGAAGTTAGTTTTCAAGGGAAATAAAAAATAGGAAGAAAATGAAGAAAACTTATCGCAGGATCATAATGGCGTAAAGCCTTTTTTTTTCTAGTTGCGAAAAAAATGAAAAAAAACAAAACCGTGGAGAACCGGCGTGTCGACCCGAGTTCAAATTGCTCAATGAATCTGATCGAAAGTTGATGAATCATTTAAAATCACGCGAACGAATTACATTGGATTAGAGATCGATCAGCCGAGTACCCGAAAAAAAAAAAAAAAAATATATATATCGAACCTGATCCCGTCGTTCGGAAGATGGAAATGTTTTTTCCCTGTAGCACGTAAAATGCGGAGGTTATAGAGGTGTACGTATGACGCACACCCTTTCGTTCCCAACTCGTTAATCCTTGATTCATTGTTAATAATATAAATCGTGACGATTTTATCGCAAAGGTTGTAAACGCGATCGGCGACCGAGATCGCCGATGTTATGTGTTGGAGCTAGTACGTAGGTACCTACCCGTACGTAGAGCCCTAATATGAAGTAGAATAAACAAGGAAACGACGAGGTAGAATTTCTACCGGTTACACGTAGGTCCTGCCCGCGGTGTATACGGAAGGAAAAGGAACGCAACGGCAATATCTACGAAGTCGCCTAGCCGTTTGCCAGATTGAACGCGCTGTATATTATAACCGTAATATTTACGGTAATAAGGCGGCCAAGGTAGCGCGCTGGAAATGCTAAAGGGCTGAAGGGCTGAAGAGGTTGAGAGGGAATGAAGGGCCGAGCGGAGCTAACCCAACTTTGCTGCCCGTACGGCGCAATAACTCCGAGAAATTTACGATTTGCCTAATGACACAGAGGGGCACCCAAAACTCACCCTCGTTCACGAAATTTCGTACCCCAAAAATTGTTACATTGAAATTATTATACACATTTATACACATCGAGCATAGAAGTAGGTCAGATATTACCCTTCAAATTTATTCCGAGCGATTAAAATCCTTCGAAAGATAAACGAAAATTATTTAAATTGAATTTTACGCGGTATACCAGCTTTCACCTGGTATGCGTGTATATATGGAAGTAAAGTATCGACCTCCGCATTCCGAATTTTTGAAGAATATTATATGTAGAAATGTCGGTATTTCGGTATAAAGTAAAAAAGAAAGAAAAAAACAAAAAAATGTAGCGACGAAGGAATTCGGAAGGGGGAAAATCCCGGATTTCGGTAAGTTATCCGAAAGGTGAGTGTTTATAGAGCGTGTTGGCTTCGTCGATGCAAATTCCGAAACTCCTTTGTCTACTTTAGTGGAAAAAAATGAATGAAAAAAAGGACGGAGATTTGATAAGGTGAATACAGAAGAGAGGAGCGTCGAAGGGGGAGGAAATAGAGAAAGGGTGAGAATGAATAGATCGAAATGTATACCCGCCTGCCGCGTGGTATTATTTTCCCTTTGGCTCGACGGAAAAGCGTTTTCAAACAGCCGTAAGATAACTTTTGTTAGTCGAGCCTCGCAAGCTCCTCGCATTGTAATATGTGTATAATCTTCACCTCGATCTCCCAATCGAACGAACAAAGATTTCGAACCCCCGGAATGATTTCGCATCTATTTTTATAGGGTCACCTCGTATAACCTCCGCTTTACACTTCATGTACCCGGGGAAACGCGCACAGGTAATACGGGCGGTATCTATTACCACATTTCTTTCAGGGAATTCAGACGAAAAAAAAAAACCTTGAGAAAAGACAAAGGAAGGAACAACAGAAGAACGGGCAATCTGGAAAAACTATCTGTGGAGTTCACGTAGTTTCGGAAGATCAACCGCGTCTTAAAGCGAAAACTTTTATTCCACAGGAATTTTTCCTACCAGGATCCAGAAACTAGTATCCTGTATGTAAACGGATTTTCACTAGACGAGTATAAAGAATCGTTAGGATTTAACTAAAAACAAATGCGGTGGTTCCAAAAAAAGAATTAAAAAAGGAAAAAAGGAAAAAATCGAACAACGAATGATGGACAAAAAAAAGAATTAAATAAATAGCTCGGTGAAGGAAACAAACTATGCGTCTGCTAAAAGTTTTCGGATCTTCAAGAGCGCGAAGAACGGAATAAAAAGAAAAAAAAAAAAAAAACTGACGGAGATTTATTTTAATACTGACTACACCAAATATATATAACCATCCGCAGACCCATCTGCTCAAGTACATAGCGGTATATAGGTTACCGTGTGGTTAAGACTGCGGATAAAAATATTTCTTGGCTCACCGTGTCCTTCCTGTAAAAAATTTGAGAAAAAAAAAAAAAAAAAACAGACAAGAAAAAAGACGAAAAGAAAGAACGGGAATGGGAGGGAAAAAGAATGTCCTGCAGCAGCTACGTAACGTATAATATAAGAGGGTTAAAATAGGCGGGCTCATGATCGATATCCAAGGGCTTAGTGCCTATACCTACTTCATACCTACCCCTTGCTGCAGGTATTAGGCGCGAGATCCTGTATAACTTGGAGGTGGGTGTATTTGCTACTTGGCATAATACGATATAACGGGAGGCTTATAATTGGCGGAGGACATTATTTCTATCAAGAGAAGCGTTGCGTTATGGCAACGTACTGGATATTCAATTACCAGCAGCTAATGTAATCCATGCCTCCAAATTGTACGACCTGTATTATATACATATATGCATCTACGATATACCGAGCTACGCTCTGTCTAATTTAACCGCGTTTATGGGTGTTATATGTAAACCTGCACATAGGTATGAAATCTAACCTGTTATGTGCTTACTCTGAACTCAACCATGTACAATTGTGAGGGAATAACACAGCGTAGATTTTATAACAACCCATAGAACGAACTTCATCAAGTTTGAACGTATGTACGTGCGATATTTCCTCTACGACGTTTCGCACATCCCCTATGAATTTATGGGCAATTATTAAAGAGAGTTGCAAAATTTTTGTATCTTATACTTTTAAATTTCACGGCTCACCCCCGAGTGTCGCGGCTATTGAAAAAAATATTTTAGCAAAGCTTTTTCAAACACCACATTAAATTTTCAAACACGATAAAATCAAACGAGATGAGAAAGAAAAAAAGATCCGGCGAATTTTTTCAATGAACTTATTTCTCCTAAATATATGCTTACGGACCGACATGTTTTCGTACGATTGGTTCAGTTCACCGTCGACTCGGTGAAAATGTTTCGAACAAGTTTTGCACGTTGAAAATAGAATAACAAAAGCTAATTAAAATCGAAGTGGTTTTTTTTCTTCTCGCAGTAGCCGCAGGGCAGTTGTGGAAAAATTAGCGCAAATGAGTACAGAGCACACGTACGAAGGGTGCGGATTTTCTCAAGGCTTTTATCGACTCTATTTTTATATTCAGCGGTTTTGGAAAAGCACAGTGTACCGTGTACATACATGTGTGTATCGTACATACATAGATGCCTCGTTTCCGGATGGTCGATGAACGAAATAGCCGAGGAAACCGTCCGAGCTCGGAGCCCATCACGAACGTCATTCTGCATCGTTTAACCCACGAGTGGAATTAATGATCGGAGAAAATAGTGAGTGAGCCGGTAGAAAATGCTTTTCAACGGATGTTCCAGGTCGGTCCCCCCCTCAAAAACTTCACCATTTTTCCTCTATCCAAAAAAAATTCAGGTATTTTTTTTTTCCGTTCTTTTTTCTTATCGTAGAATAAATTCGAACCACTATCAGGGATTGTAATGAAAAACGAAGACCAAGAGAAAGAGCGCTAGGGCTGCAGGAGTAATGCGAAAACAATAAAAGGATTTAAAGATGAGTGGAATAAATCCGGGTAGAGATTTTCTGGCAATTTCCCATCGTCCGTTATTCGTCATGTTCAAATATAGTATACTTGTGTGTAAAGTCGTACTTCGGAAGGTCCATATTTGCATTGGTAGTAATTTTCCAACGGTGCAGTATCAGCGGTATACGTAGGAAGAGGAAAATAATTTTCCATGCAGCCCACGTACGTCGCGAGCAACATGTATAGTATATATACAATATGAATAGAAAACTGAAATGATGATATTTATTAATAAATAAACCGTCGGCAAATTGTAGAAATGGTCGTATCCTCATTAAGGAAACGCGTGACACGCGTTTCTCTACCCAACCTCACCTCACCTCACTCATTCCCTCTGTCCAGTTCCCATAAAAAAGTACACGAAAAATGGGTCGGGAGAAACGCGTACCTACCTACGTGGACTGAGGCAAAGGTCGCAGGTGAGCTCGGTTGGAATTCTTATTTTATTTGTTTGGTTTTCTCTTTTTTTGTTTTAAATATATTTCGCCCACCCCGAAATAACGAAAAGCTCGACGGAGAAAAAAGTTACCGTAATTCTTTTTTTCCTTCTTTTATTCGCACAGTCTGCGGCGCAACTTTGTTTATCACATACAATATGTATGTATATTTCGGCACGGAAGATTCTTGAGAATTTCTTTCATTTTATTTTTTATCTTTCTTTTTTGCTAAATTGTTTTTATTTTTACGCGTCGGTAGGTTTTTTTGTTTTTTTTTTTTTTACTCTATTTTTTGGTTGTTTCGCAGCAGGTACAGCTAGCAGACGTTGACGATTTATGTCCTAAGATATAGCGAAATGCTACGCATAGGTTTTTTCGCGGGTTGTATTTTGATGGCGGAAATTCCGCTCACGCGTTTCATAAAGCATTTTCCAATAATCCGACCCTTCGTCTTGCGAATTCCAAAAGTAGCCGGCGCCCTATCTCTTTCGCTCCCCCGTTTCATCCCCCTCTTTCTTTCTTCCTCTTTTCTCGTAAACTAATCAATACCTTCGAGACTCGGATGTGTACGTACACGTCTCTATGTACATGTGTGTACGTGTATATACATAAAACTCGCGGGATATACCTACGTAAAGTAATGTCGCTAAGTTCAAGCTCGTTCCTTCTCGGGTTCGTTCACCGTTCGCACTGCGTTCACAACCGCGTTACCGATGCCTATGCCCTTTCTTCCTTATTTCTGTCTAGAATATATAATGTAACTATGTGTACGTACATATGTACACGTACACCTATACAATATTCACGTCGAAAAGTTAATTAGACAGGTGCTTCTGTCGCGTAGGATAAATTAAGGGACGGTCTTAACCGTTGTTAATTAAAAATTAAAAATTAAAATATCAAACGGATGAAGTATAGTATCGCGACTGTGAAACGTTGTTCCGCGTATATTAAAAATTCTCGAATATTAAAAAAAAGATAAATATAATAAATAAATATAAATTGCACGCACGAGTGCGCTTAATTTGAAATCTACGACTGCCGAAAATCCGCGCTCCGGCCGATATTGATCCTCTCAAACCGCGCTCGACGCTTTTATACACACCCTACGTTGGTACGCGATGAGGTTTTAGCGACTCTGACGGAACCTAGAGCGGAATATTTTGGTAAGGTATATACGGCTGGAGCCGGTAAGTTTGCACTACACATATGTATACGCTCGCGTTATACTATTTGATGCATCGCGTGCATGGGGAACCTTTGAGCGAACCAACGACTAATTCAGAGGAATCTGATGAGCTAACAATAAGTAAACAGACGGATAGAGAGCGGATGTTGACGGAAGACAGAACGTGTTATCCGGGCGTGTGTACACATGTGTGTGTGCGTACACCTGTAGTTAATACCTGTATGCAAGCTCCGACGCAGTAGCTGCAGGGACATTAGAGGGCATGAACGTTCCATACCCGGGACTCGACGAAGTAATTAGGATTCGCCGTTTATTAAGGTAAACCGTTGAACGAGGCCTATCATCTGGCGCAAATAGAACCGCCTGTGACCTATAGTCAAGTTTGATCTTACCTCGTCTCGCATCTCCCCTCCCCCGTGCCCTACAGCTGGCAGCTTATACGCGGGCGGTGCATATATTTCCAGTGTTGCAGGTAAAAGTGCTTTGTAAAATTTCAAAGACGGATAACCAGTTCCCCTTCGAGCACCCAACAATATCGGGATCGAACGAAAGCGGATTTACAAATAGCGCGCGTTCCAAAGTAGCTGTACGGATGGCGAAGGAAAACGTAGTTGATCGAGATCATCTACGGACTCACGACTCGTATAATCGCCTCTCGGGATCACCGGCTGTTTTTTTTTTTTTTTTTTTTTTTTTTTTTTTTCTCCTCCTATTCCCGTATAATCTTGCGACTCGAAGGTTGTACTTTTTTTTTTTTCACTCCCTTTGATAACGCGACTGAGACATGTTGTGCAATATAAAATCTGTTGAAAAATTTATACGTTGTAGAATCTTTTATTAGAAGTCGAAGGGCATAAAAATCACATATATTTCTGTATGCGTTATATACGCGACGAAGCTCGGAGTAAACCGTAGGATACGGTCTTCAAAGCGAAGCACGTTATTATTATTTATTCGTTTATTTATTTTTCATGTCTGGACGGTACATATAAGGCATAGGAGTTATATACCTACTCTTCGTCGTAACGAGACCCCCCTGCCGATGATATTTATACAGACTTTCGTTGCCTTCTTTTGCAACCCGTACCTATACCTCACTCATCAGAGGAAACTGAAACCTTCTTTTTTCCTCTGAAAATCAGGCAATTCATCCTCCCTTCCTTACGAACTTCTGCGAACGTAGTAGCCTCGGAAGCCGTTGACCACAAATCTAATGGAAACAAAAAAAAAAAAATTTAAACTCGCTTCCTTTCTGGGGAGAAGATTCAATCGATGGCTGCCAATTAATTCAGTGAAGAAAAGAGAATAAAGAACAGCGGAAAGTTTTTGATACATTTTTTCAGAAAAGTAAACTACTTTCGCTCCGCCGGTCGACAGCGCATCTCCTGTAGGGACAAGAGGGTAAAAATCGAGTACGTATTCGGTGAGGACCGTAGCGTCGATGTGGGGCGGATAGACGTGAGATTGGGGGTAAAATTCACCCGCTCATCGAGCTGGCCGGGGATGAAATTACCAGAAAACGAATCGGTTTATTTCGCACGTAGCCGCTTTATCTGCTATTTCGCCTTCGCCTATTCCCTTCTCTTCCACTTCTCTCCGCCCGCCCTTATTTCCACTTCTCAGGCCGACGGATATCCTCCCTCATGTGCCACTCTCTCGATTACCGCAGAACACGAGCTGGCGACGAGCTGTTTCTTCCTCTCCTTCCTCGCCACTCAAGCCCCCGGCTCTTCTTTTTTCACCCCATTCCACGCCCCAAACATCCCGCACTCCTTCCTTTTGCAATAAAACCTCTCCTATTCTTTAACTTAACTGCTCCCGTGCCTCTCGCCGTTTGTCTATCCAACCTAGAAAACGTTGGAACGAACGGCTCCCTACTTTTTTTCTTCAACACTCTCTCTCTTCCCTGTCTAAAATGCTCTCCATGTTGTGTAATTCCCAGGCGGTTAATGAAGAATGTAAACCGCGTTATTAGATACATGAAAAGGACCACCCATGCGAAAAGGGGTGTAACAGGGGATCCCTTGAAAATAGAAAAAAACAAAACGGGTTCTGTAGAACGAGAACACAATACGCGAGACCACAGCTATATATTCAACGAAAAGAAGAAATCAAGTTTCAGTATCTTCCCTTATTTTCGGATTGTTCTTTCTCCATTATGATCGGCGGAGAGAAGCTTCATCAATCGCAGTTAGTTGTAAACGACGAAAAAAAAATGATTTTCAAATCTCGACGATTCTGACTCGAATTACGAACAACTGTACACGTGTGAGCTTTCGCTTCGTAATCCGTCTGCGCTGCTTGCACGACGATCTTTTTATTTTTGACTTTCCAATTTCTGTTCGTGAGCTCGAAACTGTAACCCGACGTTTCGAGATTCGTGTAACAACGAGATGCGAAGCATTGGGTATAAGGTCAACATCAAACGCAATATGGTTTTCTCATCGACGCCGAGCTTTGCTGTAGAGGGTGCGATATCCAGAATAAGAAACTCAAAGCAACTTCGACGGCAGCCATGCATAACGCATGTCCAATTTACACACTGCAAATACACGTCTGTATAAATATACAGACGTATACTGCACACATTTATGTCTATGATGGAAAGTATGTAAAGTTCCTGCGTTATGTATAAGAATTTTTCAACGTTTCGATACACGCGTACGATTCGTATCCGTGGTATACATACATATATATAAACGTATTCGAATACATCAGGAGAGAATTTCGATCTCTCCTTTTTGCGCTCTTCGTTTCCAGATTTTTCGTCATCGATCGACAATAATCTTCATTCGAAACTGAACGTGAAGCTGATTACAGTGATAATTTTGAGCAATTCTTACGATGATACGTTTCACCCTTGAAGCCAACTATCTTTCGTACAAACGATATTTTCGAAAAACTTTCAGTCGCCGAGATATTGAGGTGTCTCAGGATAAAAGCCCCACCCTGTATACGTATCGTTCTATTATCAGATGTTTGGGGAAATATTGTTGAAGTGGATAAATAAGGGATAGATACGTATACGGAGCTGTCGATCCGTCATTTTTCATCTACACGTACATACATATTACACTTCTCGCAGGTCAATATAATGGAGTAGAATGAACCCAAAGATGTACAGCTATATACCCACCTATATGCCACGCGAGGACAGTGACAACCGAACCAAATTTCCCCCCGACCCGTGGAAACAGTTTCTTTTTTTTTTTTTTTTTTTTTTTTTTCGTCGATCCGCGCCATACAGAAAATTCTTTTTCGGTAAGATCTTTAATTTGTCTGAAAGCATGGAATTCTGTACACACAACTCGCGTGTATACCGTGGCATTGTACATCTATTCCTACCCACTTACACGCCGGTATCTTAAGTGATATTACTTACATCGATTTTGCAACCGACTACGTATCATATGAACGGAAAATAAAGCAATGATGTACATAAATACTGTGTACAGCGAACGTATTGGTATGTACACACACATTCCACTTATATATATCTACATGTCGGTACGTCGGGCGCAGCTTCATTCGAGAAATTCTAGGGTGAGTAATCGAACACCGATCATCGCCTCAATCGATACGAACGTAATAATCGAATACATATTCTTTTCTATAATTTTCACATTAATAGAAATTTCTAGCCGTGGTATTTGCGGTGTTTCGCCGGGATAGTTCAGAGAAATTTGAAATGTGCCAACTCGTAGAAAACTGTCAATGTTTGTTGGAGCGTACAGATACGTATACATATACGTATATATCTACCCCCTCCCTCTTCTATGTGCATTTTCACAAAGGCACTGGTCATCAGAGGTATACATATGTAGATGCGTGTATATTAGGGTGCGTCATTTCTTGAAACGTTTTAAATTTCACATTTCACCCCTACCGCCTCTCGGAACGGTTCCAAATTATGACAAAATATGTTTTATAAACAATATAAGTATGCTCAATACTCGACAACGTGACTTCGATTTTTAGTGAAAACCCGGTCTCATTTCATTTTTTGTTTTAGTGTTTTTCAGTTGTGAACTGAATTTGCATATTTTTAATAATATATAACTCGGAACGTTCGTACACATTTCGATGGGAAATTTTCCGTGGAATGACGCACCCTAACGTAGATATATACACATACGTAGAATACGCGAATATACGACGGAGAACTGCCGCTTTATAGAGTTTCGGATAAAATGACCGAATCATTACCGCGTGACGAAGCAGAATTCTGTATTAATTTGGAACGGTTTAGTATGTACGAATATCAAGTATTTCTCTCGGAATTAACCAACTGAAATGAAGTGCCATCCATATACGTGAAGTGATGGGACGTGCGAAACGACTTTTTTTTCCTCTTTTTTTTTTTTTCAATACTTCATTCGTTTCAATTATTTTTTTGATTTTTTCGTTTTTTCTTGCTTAAAATCACTTCGAGCGGCAATTTTCGCACAATGCGCAGAATGAAAGGGAGAAACGATTGAATTGAACCGCGCGGTTTTCCACCGAATATATAAATTGAGGTTTTCAGAAGTTTCCGGAAATTTTAACGATCGATTCCGACGACTACAAGTGTCAGGTATTCGCTCAGAATGAGGTAGTTTGGTAAGGATAACTACCAAACTAACCACGTACGATGGTCGTAAAGTTTCTGCTTTTGAACACGTTGAACACATTGAATTCTCTCTATAGACTTTAAGACAATAGCTCAGTTAAGTACGTTCCAAACTTCCGATTACCTACCCTAGTGTTATACAATAGTTTAGATTCAACGCGAATAACCGTCGCGCATAGTTTTATTCGCTGACGTATTATTGAGCCGTCGAATCACTGAAACTACAATTATTTTGACCGTTTGTCGAGAACGCATTTTCGAATATAGTATATGCTTTAGATACTTATATGTGTACATAGCTTGTACAAGCTGATAAAGATGACGGGGTCCTGGGAATCGAAAATGGAATAACCAACGATCTATATGGATCTATATTATAAGTCGCGCGTTGAGTGCATACCCCAGACGAAAATAAAACCAATAAAAAAAAATCAGCCTCTAAATTATCGGCTCAAAGTTCCGTCGGCGACATTTTTAATCGAATCGAAACTTGATTAACGATTTCGTGAACGATGAAAAGAAATGAAAAATAAAACACAAGCAATATTTATTCGACGAAATGCTGGGTCTTGACTTCGGCAGAGACATTATCTATTCTCGATTATACCACAATCTAGAAATAGAACAATTTTATTCACGTGTTTAACTTTGTAAGTTCCAAAGGTCATCAGGGCCATTTAGTGAGGGGTCGAATCGCACTGCAATTTTCCAATTTCCCTAGACTGTTCAGCCACCTACATGTGTACGTACGATCGTATTACAACGTACATAGATATAATGACGCTGTCTAGGCCGTATATACCTGTGTACGACGAGGTGTACCCAACTCCCACATTTCCACACCATTATAAGCTCTGCTTTCGCACACATGTGTAGTAGACAGAACTGTGCACGGACATACGCAGGGTGTGTATGAGAACCTCAATGGAAGCGAGTCGCTCAGACTATTACTTAGACCTAACCCAACTTGTAATTAGTTTAATTCCATATCGTACTATGGGATGTGGTCCGTGCAGACGCGTAAGTTTGTAGGTATTCAAGCAGTGTACACAAAGGGAAACTGGTGGGGATTGAGCAACCATGAGGGAAACTTCCAAGCAAATTGTCTGCGTGATTCAACGGTATAAGGATGAAACCCGATGTATATTTGGTGAAATTCGACGTACGATGAGGTAAAAAGTGGTCTGTCAATTATTTCGACCATAAAAGTTGAACCGCTATTGGCGTGAGAAAATGGGAAAATAATACTCGAAATGTCGAGACCGCGGGACCTTTTATTTATTTCTATTGTTCGGCCCTCTCAACTTTATCTAATACATTTCTGGTCACCTCTGTACGAAAGTAAAAAACAGAAACCAACGAGCTTTTTCTTTCTCCTCTTCGCCCTCCCCCGATGGTCGGGAACACGAAGACCTCGTCGGGTCTATTCCTCCTGTTAAAACAAAGCTAAGATGCGGCGAATACTTCGTCTGAGAATTAGACGGTTATTGAACATTCGATACGAACACATCCGTTCACCTCACACACTTACAACAATATTATTATGCACACGAGGAATAATTTACGCGAGCATTATACCAGCCATAATACCGCTTGTTCAATTTCTATGTTAAGTTGTACGTATAGTATACTACTAACAGACGTAATTTCATTTCATACATTGTGATGAATGTCAAGTTTGCGAAATAGTTTCACATGCTGATAATATATGTATATACGTATACATATATATATATATATTTACGTATACGTGTCACGTTATAACGTAATACAATATATATATAGAACCCTGCTACGACAAACGGCTTGTGTGCGGTAACCCAATTAACCTTTGTATAACGGTAGAACTTTGTTAACCGCAACGAATATATGACCCGGGTACGTCTGTTACGCACATATACCTACACCTCTGAATAACAACCTCATTAAAAATTCATAAGATTATCTTTGCACCACATGCGGCTGAAAGAAACGAGAATCAAAGATATCGTCGCACGATCCGCATGGGAAACTCCTCCCAAAGAAATACCAACACGAATGTTCCGTTCGCTCTCTTCGTAATTAAAATTAGAAAAAATCGGACTTTTGGAACTTCGATGACGATAAATCCGGTCGTGGATGAGAGCGAAAAATAAAAATTATTCGGCGCCCAACGTTACTCGTTACGAAATAAAGTACCCTTACATATATTCTCGGAGTTTGATAAACTATGTGAAAAAGTTAACTAATTGCCCTGGAATTCTCTTTTTTTTTTGCGGCGGAAAGAAAGGATGTGCTAAGAGGTGGGGGTGGTTCGAAAGAATTTTTTCCGCTACTTTTTCTCGTCGGTTTATTCCTTCTGTTTTTTTTTCGCACTCGCAGCCGCTCGGGACAAACGACGCGTCAAACCGGTAAAAGTGGTTTTTGAGCCGGTCTCGGAAATTGCGCTGGCGGAGAAGGAGAAGAGAGAATCAAAAATTTTCCGCGCTTCGTTTCCAAGAGATTTCTACGTACGGATACGAATCCGGCAATATTCGTTTGAACGTGCATACCTATACAGCTATTCGTAGAACGAACTATCGCACGACTTTCAACAACGTCCTTAAAAAGTTCATTTGTCTGCGACCGCGATGCGGCGGCGTAGCTGCCGCAATCCCCATGTGCTTCTATTTCTGCATTCGCTTCTGCTGCCGGGTACATAAATTGGAATCGAGCTGCTTCTAGTTTGCAGTTTCATTAATTAATATTTCCTCCCGTATAAGGAAACCGAATGGTGTGGGAAGCTCTTGAAATAATACCTGAGGGACAAACATCGGATATATCGTATCATACTTAAACATAATATAGGTAAGGTACTTGCACAGCTTCCTCGTTCGTGAATATATTTTACCCCATGTATACCTACGTATTGTGTATATATATTTTCAGACACACCGGAATATACCTGTAACTACTTCGTTTCTAACTACACAAATCCTTCGCTCAAATCTCGCACGATTCGTAGCATCCTCTCGAGCATCCTCTAGAGCACATCGTCTGTATTAATATGTCCTACCAAGGGTTTATAATTCTAGGATATCAATAAAAATACTAACGATAAGTTCAGACCGAACGGGTGAAAAATCCACGTAATATACATTCGTACGAGGTCTCTTGGAATCAGCCGTGACGCCTTCGGTCTGGTCGGACGGTGGGATCGCTCGAATCAGTAGTGACGCCATAGTTTGGTCGGACGGTTCTGTCGAATCAGTGGTAAGGCCAGAGTTCGGTCGGACGCGAGTCGACGAGTTTTCGTCCGCCACTTGAACGTCTTCGTTCCGTTTATCGATTCGCGCTTTCGTTCGTTGTTCATTTATTTGGTTTATTATTCGTAGAGATAGCGCGGATCATCCCTGTGCGGAGAAGAATATTATCTTTTCGGTCGATTTGTGAAGAGCGTTTTTAATCTCTTTGACTTTGAAGAATTATCGAGGGATCTTACCTCGTGCCGCTGACCCGATGCCGTTTCCAATCTTATTTCGGATCTTCTTTGAGGATTATTTTATTTTATTTTTTCATATATTTTCTTTTCACTCACGGTATGGCTTTAAAGACGTCTCTACCTCAAGGCTGATTCCATTGTCGTATCCTCAAAAGATCTGCGGATGTATACGGAGACAAAGAGGAACGGTAAAAACATAGGTACACCTGCACCGTACAAACTACTTTCTGTACTCCATATATATTCAACTATTCAAGCGTCTAAATGTTTGACGATATTGCAGCTTTCCACAGAGAGAAACTTTTCTGGCAAAGATTTGACGTTCCGCATACGTTACACGCTCGTATACCTACACGGGGTATATGTATGTATACTTGGAAAATATAATATTGATAAAATGTTGCGTCATATCATAAGTGCTCAGCATTCATTGGAAATGTATTACAGAGAAATATCAGGGGATCTAAAATATTCTTGGTAAGCACGTACCGTGTACGGTACGCACGTTGGTGTGCATCGATGAACACGGAGACAAAAAATTAAATACAAAAGTGAGAGGGCGCGCCGCCACTTTGAGCGGCTTACATTCGTTCGTTAAACGATTCGTCGATTGCGTACGTCAAAGTTTTCATTTGAATGGGATCGAAGGTCTTCGTGTACAAAGACGTAATACCTGTACATTATATATGTATTTTTCCTGTGGAATAGATGGTGAAAATCTTCTCGATGCGCAGTTGTAAGGTCGAGTGAACGTACGAGATATGGACCCGTTTTTTTTCTTTTTTTTTTTTCTCTTCTTCGTTCTTACTTTTATCTCTTACTATTTTCTACTGCTATTTCTCGGATGCGACATCAAAAGAATTTGACGCTGCAGCAGGGGATTTGAATTCCGTTCTCGCTATTGGTATTTCTTCCGTCGCGCACTTTTTACAATTTTACTCTTATTCTCTGTTCTTGAACTATACGGCGCGTACGCGAATGAAATACGCATGCTCTTCGGCTTATTTCCTCTCTTGGCAAACACGCGACATAAATTTATCTCAACCCCCCCCCCCCTCTCTCTCCTTTCGCTTTCGTTTCTCTTTATCTTCTTCTCTTCTGCTGTCTATTCTTCGCTTCGTTTTTATCCTTCTTCGACACTCTCCGCCGAATATTATTCAATTTTTGGCCGTGCTTTTACGATTCTTACAATATAAAGTATCACTGGAAAAAAAAGAGAACGAAAAAGAGAAAACCCGGATTGTGTATAGCGTACACGCAAAGTGAATACTATGTTCTGTACGTACATGGATATGTTTTGAACATACACTGGTTTTTACATCCAATATCTGCATAAAAAAATACTTCTTACGGATGGAAAAAAAGATAAACGCATGAATACTCGCACCTATCGAGGGGTGTAAGTTTTTTTTTTTTTATCTTTTACTTTACCCCGTACGTACGGTTAACGAATGAAAATTATTGATGATTATCTGTATACATCTGGTGGAGAGTAAAGGTTACTCATCAATCGTTTCGACGCGGATACACACCCTGATGAATGCGATGGCGCGAGATATGTATGTACACACATATAATTGCGTATATTATATGGGATGAAGTATAACTCGGCGTGTTATCCCTTTATATGAATAAAAAAATCTTGTACCAAAAACAAATGCAAGGGAGGAGATTTTTAATATTCAGATTTTAATAACAATATTACGACATGGAGTTCGCCGCGATGACGAAGAGCGATCTGTTCAAGTTTGTGAAGATTTAATATTTGACAGTTTGTTTTTCAAGTTTCTTCGTTTCTCAATTCGTAAATCATTGTCCTAACAAGTATAAAATCAGAAAAGGACATGCTTCTTTTTTTACTCAAAATTGAAGTTAAGTAAACAAAAATCACATTCGACAATTTTTAGATGTTTCTTATGATTTATTACCAAAAAAAAAAAAATCGATTTTTGAGCAGAAAATAAATCATTTTTTTGATTGAGTTTAATATGCTTTTCTTACGTATTTTGACCTTAGGAATCCGAATCTGGAAGAAAAATTGATCTATCTCTAAAATTGACCGAGTTATCGCCGGTTTTCAGCTTTTTGGGGTCAAAAATAAAAAATTGATTTTTCAGTCTATCTTTGTGTAATTTGAGCTCAGGAATCCGAATCCGTAAGAAAAATTGATCTATCTTCAAAAATGACCGAGTTATCCCCATTTTTTCGCTATTTTTCGCATAAATTTGAGGATATCTCGAAGGAAAAAAATCGTAGCTCGATTTGGACAACGGATTCGTGTTCCTGGGGTCAAAATACGTAAGAAAAGTGCCATACGATCGATTTTGAAAAATAAAAATTTTTGGCCAAAATTTGAGATTTTTCCAAGGGGTACCCCTTACGATTTTTTCAAATTTTGGCCAAAAATTTTTATTTTTAAAAATTGATCGTATGGCACTTTTCTTATGTATTTTGACCTCAGGAACACGAATCCGTGGTCCAAATTGAGCTACGATTTTTTCCCTTCGGGATATTCCCAAATTTATGCCAAAAAATGCGAAAAAATGGGGATAACTCGGTCATTTTTGAAGATAGATCAATTTTTCTCCCGGATTCGGATTTCTGAGCTCAAATTACAATAAGATAGACTAGAAAATGAATTTTTTATTTTTGACCCCAAAAAGCTGAAAACTGGCGATAACTTTGTCAATTTTGGAGATAGGTCGATTTTTCTTTTAGATTTGAATTTCTGAGGTCAAAATACGTAAGAAAAGGGTAATACAATCATCTTTCAAACTACTTCACTTTTGGTCCAAAAATCGCCACAAATCCGAATCGGTATACGTTGGATTCTTTGGATTTTCGGGCCAAAAAGGAAGTTATGACACTTCTGTAATGTATTCTGACCTCAGGAATCCAAATCTGAAAGCCAACATCATCTACTCATGCAATCGATTGAGTAATCATCAATTATTCGCTGTTGGGAGCAGAAAAATTAAGACATATCGATTGGTATTAGTCGTAGACCCAGTTTGATTCGTCGCATGGGTCGAAATATTCGAATTTCTCAATTCAGCAGCAAACCCGTGCTTAGCTGGAGCCAGCGTAGCCAGCAGCGTAGCGCTTTGTTGTGAGACGTCACCTTCGGGGCTCAGCAGAGGTGACGCCCCACAACAAACCGCGCGCCCGTGGCTACGCCGACTCCAGCAAAGCTCGGGTTTGCTGCTGAATTGAGAAATTCGAATATTTCGACCCATGCGACGAATCAAACTGGGTCTACGACTAAAACCAATCGATAGGTCTTATAATTTTTCTGCTCCCAACAGCGAATAATTGATGATTACTCGATCGATTGCATGAGTAGATGATGTTGGCTTTCAGATTTGGATTTCGGAGCTGATTATATGTGAGATTACTCTTGAAGAACCAAAAGAAAATTTGATTTTTGTTTACTTGATTCGAGTGTTAGGGGGTAGTTTTCCGAAAGCAAGGGTCGGTTTTCAGAAGGTGGGTGTTCGCCCTTGAATTTCAGTAGCAAACTGCTAAAGTTTTCAGTGTTTTAATCAAATATAAAAAGGAGTCGTTCAACTTTTATTCCACTTTATCCCAAAAACCCGTATATATAATACCTACCCCTCGCGCCCGGGTGTCAGTGTAATAATATCGTACGTATATCCATAATGTACGGAAAACTTTATTTAAATTCATTTCTCTCCGTGCTCGCAATGAAAAATTATCGGTTAAACCGTTTTACTTCATATAAGGACACCTATAGTTATTCACCCAGCATATTTTATTTCTTTTTTCTTTCCTTTTTTTTTTCTCCTACCCCACACATTTCCGTTAAACGGCTTAATTTGGCGGCGGGAATAGAGTAATTTTAATGGAACGTGGATTTGAAACAAAATTAAAAACTGAATAAAAAAGTATAAGAAAAAAGAAAGATAAATTTATGTATGATATAAACTTCTGGATGAATCGTCCTCGTCTCGTTCTGGACTTTACGAAATAATTAATGCTATAATTGATGTATGCGAATACGCATCCGTTGTATATATGTATGTACCTAACATACACGTTGTTTCGCGAGATAGAAAATTGTAATCGCGTTCGCATTATAAACAGCTAATCCGTGTACACGGAGACAACAGCAAATACACGTGTCTCTGGAGCTAATTTAAATTGACTATATACACCTAATATGCATGCAAAACCCCCGACTATAAATATACCGCCTACACCTATATACTTATACATACGTAATATCGGCATGCACACTGAACAAGATAATTACAAAGGACGTTCAGCGGCCATGCGGCTCTATGTGCCTGTCGTTATACGTATACCTTGACCAATTATATCGCTTACCAGCATGTCATTTCAACGGTTCGAACCGAAAGCAAATACCTGAATATTGACGCGTTGGTTTCTTTTTGTTACTGTTTTTTGATTGAAAACTTTTTGAAGAAACGAGTGATTCATTCGTACGTGCCAATATCACGGGACGTTGAAATTTTTTACGTGAGAAAATGAGGTTTCCAGAGTGCGCCGATATTACTGTTTGCCGAAGTAAATCGCGTAGTTCGTACCCAACTTCCGTTTGTTGGCACGGAAAATCTCGTTACCTATATCACGGAGTCGGTTGCCCGAAAATATCGCGATAAATTATCCGATGATAATTTTTCTGAAATCAAAAGTTTCACTGGCCTAGTGCAAAGCAAATTTTCGATTCATCGACGATCCCATTTTTCTTTACCTCCGTATTGTATACTCACCGGAATAGCAGAAAATAAAAGAGGCTAAGAGAAAAAGAATGTTGACAATTTCGAGTATGAGGAGGAAAAAAAAAAAAAAAAAGATGTGTGATAAAAAAAGAAAAGGGGCGACCTTGTACTTCCGCTTCGGTATCATAAGTTCGGTAATAATTTTTGAATTACGGGTATAGGTGTCAGCTGGCCTAAGGCTTTTCCGGAGGGGTGGTGTCCGTTGAACCGTGTCAATTGTGGCGCGAGACTTGCGGGGTGTAAAATACGCACGTATATAAAGATACATGTATGGTACCTACGTATATACCTACCGTGTACGTATAGGGGGTGAGATAAGCGACGATCTAGGGGTTGGCCCGGCAATATAGGCTGTGTATGGGATATAAATACGTAACCAGTTGGTTTTGCACTCTTATCTCTGCAGAGTCTGAATTTAATGACCCACCCAGCTTTTTGGCACACCGTTTTCAGAAGCTGAGAAGATAAAGGGTGAAAAATAGAGAAAAGAAACGTGCGCCGATTCACTCCGCGTACGATACACATTTCGCGTGCTTGTTCTTTAATTTCTCGTCCTTTCTCTCGTTTCAGAACTGGGAGGTGATGAACACGGCGGTTTTAACGGGTCGCCAAGTGTCACAGGCGATGAAAGTTTTCATAGTGAGCCAGGCTGGAAAAGTAGCTGACGTCACTCTGCAATCATCCTGTCATTCCGAGGACGAAAGTGTCTTGAAGGTACGTCTTTTTTTTTTCTCGTAGAAAAAATTCAAAAAATTCTCACGATCGAATGAAAAATCAGTGGAAACGATTGCCTCGAGTCTGCACATACAGTCATTCGCGAAATGATGTTTCGTGCGCAGGACATTTTTTCACGAACAATCGAAAGTTTGTGCCCAGGCAGAACACTGCTTTTTTTTTCTGCCATAGCTGTTGCCCGGGTATCGCTGGAGCATTTTAATCGTGAAACGTTTTCAATTTAAAAGTTTCCTGGAAAAGCGAATAAGTTTACCGGTGGCACCCGCTCATGAGGGAAACAAGGGGCGGGGGTTGAGAAAAGCTTTTTTTGTTTTTTGTGCCGTGCGGAGGAAGAGGGGACAAATTGTTTGTCGGTAATACCGGCCATATGTACGCTGTTCTCCTTTCGCGCGTGGATGCGGATGTACGGCCTTCCGGTAATATGTATGTACCTATGTGTATATTATGTACATGTTAGACATATGTACTCGGGATACGTTCAAAACGCGGGGGGTAAAATGGTACATGCGTTATAGTTGCAGCTCACCAATCTTCCGGGAGGTACGGGAGGGAGGGGGGGAAGCATGTGTATACGCTCGGAAGGACACACCTGTTTCGTTCTCCATTCCTTCGGTTATATACTATTTATAATATATGTACATAGACCGACGTTCACCTACCGTTTCCCATTCTTTACAGTTTCATCTCGGCTGTGCAACGCTCGGCTAGTACCTTCATTTGTCTCTTAGCGTCCGCCTGTGTAACGTAGATATGGTGGATTTTTTCAGTCCCGTCATTTTGCGCTTTTTCTCTCTTTTGTTTTCTCAATAGTTTCAACGAGGCAAAGGAAAAGGGAGAGGCTGGGAGGAGGAAGATGCATTCAGGTGATTTTTACACCGATCAGTCGTCTCCAGACGTTTTCTCGGGTCCTCCTATATTTAATCAAACCATCTACCCGTACATACCTGGGAGCGCTTTACCTCCTCCCTGATACCTATATACCATCATTTGCTTTGGTAATTCCTTCTATTTTCTCGGAGACGATAAGTGAGTCAATAAACTTGAGACGACGACGCTCTTAAGATCCATCCGGTAGAGAAAACGCTGCGTGCAGCCCCGACGATCAAATGAATTCCTAGATTTTCTTACGGCTCGATTGATCATTCGTTAATTACTATTTAAACAGACTTCAATTGAAGGAAACTTTTCAAGTACCCTTTTCACTAATAGGAACCGGATATGTTTCCTTTGACATTTTAATGAATATATTATATCCGTAGTACGGGTGAATTTATACAGGTACTGGAAATTCAAAAAACCAACCCCTTCGGACCGACCCTTCATCTTGAACGAAAAAAAGAAGGATGGAAAAAAAGTACGTGCAGATATAAAATACATTAAGTAGACCGAGAAGAAGAAGAAAACGCTTTTTCGCGAGATATATTACTGTGGAGAAAAAGGTGTTGAACGACACTAGACACTTTGGAAGTTGAAAGTTGAAACTCTCCGCGAAGTAAAAAAGTTCGAACTTTAGCGTAATGCTGCAGTGTACGTACGTAGAGATGGTATATAGGATGACCCAGGTGATAAAGCACCTTCCGAACTGAATTCACTACGGTTGCTTTTCACAATTGCGGTTATCTCCCTTATGCTCGAGCGGTTCAAAAATGTCATGAAATTTCAGGTCTTGTTGCCCGTTTTTGAAAAAAAAAGGATCCGTTCTGGTACATCTCTCTTGGTTCCGCGATGCCTTTGAATTTTGAAAAAAACAGCCCCGTTTTAAGAATTTCCAAAAACAGTACCTGAATAAAATTCGAGTACTTTTTGGATCGTTGTCTGACCTACCGCATCTCATTTATTACATCCTTTATTTTGCGAAACGACGTACTTGTGTGGATGTAGCGTATATATTTACTTTTATATTTCGGCAAGGTTCGGTGTGGACGAGCTCCGGTCATGGCTCGTCGGGTTTTGGACACGTAGAAGACACGGGTCGGCCTAGAATCTCTCGTTCGACGAGCACTTAGGGTAGTGAATTGCTGGTTAGCACTTCATCCGAAACCCAGCAACACTCTGACGGGTCAAACGAGAGAATTAATGGGATCCGCAATCCAGAATGTAGTCGGAATTTTCTCTTTTGTGGAACAAAAATGTTCCCAACATCACCGCTCGTACGATCTATGAAACTCGGCAACAAAAACCTCATCTCATATTGCGCGCGACTCGTGCGAAATGCCCGACCTTCGAACATTCGTTATAATTTTCATAACTGCCCTGAGAAAATTATATTCCGTAGGTAGGGGTAATGATCACCAATTCAAGCATCCCTGGAAATGAACTTTGAGAAAAACGCGGTTGAAAATTTCTGCCATGTATCTAAAAAAACTCCTGAAATAAATGATTCTACCATCGTTCGTCATCCTCATTACCATGAAACTTTTGTCCGAAATTTTTTTTCCGCGTCTATACCTTGGTTAGAGAAAGATTGTACTGAAACGTTCAGAAATAGGACACCGTGCGCACGCGGAAACAACGTTTAATAAAATTATCATTGTTTTCCGCTCGGCAGCGTGAATCGCGTTCTTTCCCGTTTTTCATCCCAGCTTTTCGTCATCCTCTACTTCTTCCTAATTTTATTTCTTCGAGTGCTTTAATTCCGTCGAAATTGAAATTATGAGCCGGTTTAATTACCCGTTTAATCGGACCCTCGAGTCGCGTAATTCTGAAATCCAAAACATCACCCTCTTCCATGTACATGAAAACAGATTCCAGTGAATGAATATCAAAGTGAAACGACTCAGCTATTTAAACACCTGCTGAACTAATATTATCACAACACCTTTACTTTCATATTTCATTCATTTCCCGCGGCAGTCCTTGATGATGAACGGGCTTAAATTTCGGAAGAATTTTTCAATACAGGTATAAATAATATTCTCCATCCAAACTTATTTTCCTACTTCATCTCGGGCATTGAATTCTAATTAAAACTTTTATACATAAAAAGAAAGTTCATTCCCAGGAGTTTCGGTTTAGAGTCTTATAGTTTTCTTTCAACTTTATTCCGCCGGATCTGGAGATCTTTAACGAACCTGATGCAATGTGTGGTGAAAAAAAAAATCTACCCTCAACCCGAGAGCTTAGTAGCCGATGGAGCTTTCGTGTGTCTCGTATCCGTGCATCGAGAAAATGCCGCTGGCCGGAGCGAGAAAACGGACGATATCCGGTCTAGTCGGGCTCGGAAGCGGGTATAATACCGTATAAGTTTGAAAATAAACTAGTGCTGATTATGCAAATACGCACGAAACGAAATTATGAGCCTAAGAGCTAGGCGCCGAGAGAGATATTCGGGACGATGTCATCTCCTTCTTCTTTTTTTTTTTGTTCTTCGTCGTCGTCGTCGTCGTCGTCGTCGCGGGCAACTAATTTTCGTATATCGTATATAAGGGAGTGAAGAGATTTCCTGAAGTGAAGTATATAGGTACACAAGGTATAAGAAACTGGGAAAAGTTATATCGGTGCCATGGGGGCTTTACAGTTTTCTTTTTAAGTCGGTTATTAGATCACGTTGAGCAAAACGGGGATAATAAAGAGAATGAAACGAGTCTCTGATTATATAAGAGATGAAGTAGCTTTACATCCGTCTGCTAACCCCTCCCCCGTCACCGTAACGGAATGTATAAACAGGATAAATACAAATAACGTATTCAAAACTCGGAGGTATACGGACCATTTCTTATTATTTATAATCACTTGCGCCTTGTTCTTCAATCCTGTTCCCCAGTCTCAAGAGTTCCGTTTTCCAATCGCTCGTTATCGAAATCCCGAAAGGTTCGTTACCAGGAAAACTTATCGAGTCGTAATCGTTTCCAGGGACGATCGAACGTCTGTAAAAATGGTTGTAATACTTCCAATTCAAATCAACATTGTCATAGTTAAATCCGGAAGAACTAACGAAATTGTCAGGAATCACAATTATTATTATACTTTATGATTCTCCACTTCATCGTGGAAATATTTTTATTTGTATTTATTCATTTGTTATTACCATTTCGTCACTCTCGCGATGATATTTAATCTCGTAAAACGTTCACGGGGAATTTAAAAGTTGAAATTAAGTTCCCCCGCTTTTGAAAAACAACAAATGCAATAAATCTAATATATATTCTCAAAACTTTCTTTTCATCAGAGGACGTAAACGATGTGCATTGAAATACAAAAAAAACGATAATAACAAATCAAGTTGTAATATACAAGAAAGCTGAATCGTCAATCGCGCAAACGACATGGAGCAATACTAGTTTTGTCTGGACGGAATTTGCTTCAATTTTTTATCGCAGCTGTACGTCGTTCGCAAAGCTATCGCCATTTCCGAGTTGGAAGTAAAAAAAGAGTGTCACTAACAGAGTCCGGCATTTAGACGGCTGATCGATGACCATGTATCGTCCGTAATGTTTGACCGTCGTAAAACTTCCCTCCACAGATTATTCCGAGCAGTTTGAACGAGGCTAATGATTTTTCCAGCATTTTACGCGTTCCGTCGCGGTGGATATGAAAATACATATGTCATTAAACTATCTGATTGAATTTTTTATTTCTTTCAACATTCCAGGTTTCGTCGTCGTGCAGCAGTGTTTACGTAGATGGTTCGGAAATTCGAGGATCGAGCAACGCCTCCGTTTTAGTGAAGTACGGAACGTATACTGGTTTGGCACGTTTCACGGTATGGATGCCGGAGTTTCCCCTGGAGGTAACAGTTCCAGACAGTCGTTTGAGTCAGGTAAAAGGTTGGAAGGTCCCCGAGGAGCTTTCTTCGTCCAAAAACAAACGTAGTCTGAACGACACCGGACCGGTAGACGAAGACCTCGAGAGATCCAAACGTAATGCGTCACCGGACGAACGGTTTCGAGGCGAAAGATGGACGGATGGAAATTCCGTCGATAGAACGCCAAACTGTCGCTTACGATTTCAACAAAGTTCCGTCGAAGTTCACTCGAGATTTTTGGCCGCCGATCACGATTCCGGAAGAGTTTCCTACTTCGTTAACCGGCGTACATGGCTCAGAGTGACCGATCTGGTCGTGGGACTTCTACGCGTCTCCGATCACCGTTTCGCTACCCTCCAAGGTCGAATAGTCCAAGGTCGAAGCTTCGGTAGGACGGAAGTGCAGGTCGTATCCCCTATAACCGGCAGAGTGATCGGCGCCAAGGAGGTAAAAGTCGTCAGTGACAGAGTTTCGGTCGCCCATTTATCGATTCGAGTCGTGTCCGGTCTGCAACTCACAATATCACCGGACACGGCCATCGAGAATGGATACATCGCTGAGACTTCTGTCACCCGAAGATTGACCGCGCAGTACCAGGTGAGGTTTTCTTCCTACGATCTCCCCTGTGTCCTTTCCTGGGCGGTTTCGAAAAACACCCTAGATCGTGCTATTTTTTTTGAATTACAGGAGGGTCTCCTGGACATCGACATAGGATTTTCTGACGGTTCTCACACCCCGCTTCGCGAAGTTGCGGTAAACGATTACCACCTGTTAGTAGAAAGTCTCGATCCCGAAGTGGTCGCGTTTGCCCCAATGGTGGCGTCTCATCATCCGCGAGTTATAGCCGTTGGCGAAGGTCGTGGGGATTTGTTGCGCGTAACTCTCCAACTCGCGGATGTTTGTCGACTGCCGAGTCGTCGTTCGAAAAATTCACCGAGGACACCGGCAGCCCCATTAGCCACCGCATCTGCGAATGTCGAGGTCGATTTCGCGTCCAGCGATTTACCGAACCGACCGGAATTCGTACAAAACGACGGCGGTGGCATCGTCGGATCCCATAGAGAAAGAAAAAATGGGAAGGAAATTACCTCTGATCTACACGACATACTGATCGGTAAAAATCTTGAAAAAAAATGCATATAGGTAGTGCTCAAAATGTTTCGAGGGTATCCAAAATCGTCTGTTGTACGAATGATTTGTACTCTCGAAACGCTTGAAAACTACATTTGAAAAGCTTGAGCCGTTGGTACTGTTGTGCAGTAGTGGGTTGTTCGTAAAAGCTTGCCAGTGCTTGACAATTTATAGTTGATACGTGAAAAGAAATTTGAGAAAAAAAAAAAAAAAACAAAAAAGAAAATAATCGTGGATGAAGATTTAGTAAATTATTTGATTTCTTATTTTTTTTTTACAATCGATGTGTGATGAGAACAAAATTATCGAAGAGCGTATGAAAATTGATCGTGGCGCGGATCGTTGGGTCCCTCGCACTTCGTTCTGTGGAATTACCGTATTCTTTTTCACTTTTTTCTTGGTAGTCTAGAGTTTGATTAGCTACTAGTATCTTTTTTGTGCGAAGGGATACCTCTGAAAGACGAGAACAACCACGAGCCGACGGTGCAGGCGCATCAGGCGCATCGGGCGCAGCAGCACCACACGGCTATAGCTAATGGCATGTCTTCAGGGGGAATGGGTGGCGTTGGAATTCGACATCACGGTGGACCCCAGATGACGTCGGTCGAGATCAGCATGTACGTTCTATTGGCGGCGTTTTGTTTTGCGATCGTAGTCTTCGTCGTGTCCTGCGTGGTCTACGCGAGCAAGTTCAAACCGCAGCCCCCGGACTCGCCGTTACCAAGTATTCCGGTTCTTGGAGCCGCGAGAGCCGCCGCCAGTCAACTCGCACCGGGACGCCGCCCCAGGGAATCCACCACGAACGCTCACGACTGGGTTTGGCTCGGCCGAGCAACCCTCGAAAGAGCCGCCTGCGCTCCTCAGCAGGTATGACCGAAACGGCCGCATCAGCGAAAGAATAGATACAGACAAAAAACGAAAGATATAAGAAGATAACGATGAAAAGAGATGGGAAGATCGTTAATCAATGCTCGAAATCCCGATACGCTTCTTCTATCGTAGTTCTCTACCTTTTTATGTTTTGTATTTTTTTTTTTTCACGCTTCATTCGTCCCCACAGGTTCGTGTTACGAGTAACCCGTTGGCAACGGAACCGGAAGAGGAATCCGGTGATCTAGGTACAAGTTTTGATAACCCGAATCACATTGAATTACCATCGGTACGACCGTCGGGGTCCGTACCAATCGACACGACGACATATTGTAAGAAGGATAAAACCCCACGTCACTCTAATAAATCAAGTCTCATTCAACCTAATAATAAATCGTCGCCGACGCGAAACGAGTGAGTAGATGCCGCACAGTTTGATTGCTCTTGCATCGTTTTCAGTCGATTTTTACTCAGGCTATTCAATTGCAGCAACGACGATGTACCTCCGCCTCTTCCGCCACATGGTGTATCGATCCAATCGTCGAACGATTCCACGAACGGCAACGAAGATTACAAACCGCCGGTGCCTCCGCACAGGAACACCGGTGTAATCGCCCGTTTACCCGAAACACCTAAAAAACATCATCACAGGGCTTCTAGTGGTAGTCACGGTAATCACCGGCACAGCAAACACCACAGTAAGTCTCATAAGTCACAACAACAGAGCAGCAACAGCAGCAAGACGGATAATAATTCTAGAGATAACGGTGACGAGGAGTTCGTAGAGCTGAGAAGTCACGAGGACATGCAGAAACGTGGCGCAGGTCAGTCTGCAGCAGGTGGAGTTAGAGATAAATCTAAGGAAGTTAAGAGGGCAACAATCGTAGGTAATCCAATGTACTCTTCTCAAGAACAAGAAGAAATGGCGTTGGACGACCTCAACCTAGGCATGGATTACGATCAAATTATGCAATACTTTGATAATTTGAAGGAATCGAATGCCTAGGTAAGGGCCTCGGATAAAAATTTACGATACGGAAGAACATCGCCCTATCGCGTTTGAAAATAAATACCATAATCTGCACTCCCTCGAAACTTGCACGAATCGCAGATACGAAACCTTAACATCCAGAGTAGTAATGATGACCTGTAAATTGAAAAATATCTAATTTTCAGTTCTTCTTATTTATTTATTTTCGTCTCCTACTGTCTGGGTAAGTAGTTATGCTATACTGAGATCCTTCCCGCCAAATACGGATATATTGTTCATAGGTCATTTATGAGGTGATTTAAACTTCAATTACAGATTTTGCATATCGAGGGGCATTGAAAGAAATTTTAATTGAAAAAAAAAATTTCAACGCGACTGGGGTTCGCTGTAATTCCTGTATCCGATAGGCTATATTCTAGTCAGCTTTATAGCAGCACATCCAATTACACATCATATATAAATATATATATATATAAAAAAATACATTTACATGTACTTACTTTATATACCTACAAATACATACTATGTTTATAGTGAATTCAGTGACGGTTGGCGAATTGCATATATAATAATAATTACATTATTGTTACACTCGAATTTACTTGTACGCCGTACCACAAAAAATGAAAGAAATAACGCGTGCAATTAAAATCGAAAGAGATTAAGTGATGATGATATTCATAAATATAATGATAATCGATATTGATGAATAATACAATTAATGATAATAATCATAATAATAATAACACTAACAATAAATAATAGTAGCCGAATTTTTAACGACGATATCATGTATACACACACACAGGTATACGTGATATGACATATTATTTTATACATCGGGTGATTATCATACTAAATTTATTCGTCCTATATCTATTGAACCACTTATTTTAAACTTGAAATACTTTAAATGGTTTTCAATCAGCGGTTTGATAATGAATAGATCGATTGTATTCGTAATCGCCGATGTTTATACGTATTATTGCATTGTGATATAATACTAAAAGAAAGACGTTATAGTTTCTTCTTCAAGACCACCACCGCCACTGTTTGAACTATAATAATCATAATAATAAAGATAACAACAATAATAATGATAATTATTATAACTATAAAGTAAATAGCAGCTATTAGCGGCCGCGGGCATCATATCACCCACCGTATTTTCCCCCAAAGTCTGCATTTCCATGTGCCCAAAACTGCCGAACTTGTTACTCTTATATATGAAATATTACTTATTGAATATATATATATATTATTATATATATATACATGTGCACACGAAAATTACATGAATATCGTATACTCATACTAAATACTGTAACCACTACCTGTACTACTACTACTGCTACTACCGCTACTCCTACTACACTATACCACTACTGCTACCGCCTACTACCATCACCACTACTACTGAAACTACTACTACCACACTACTACAACTACTGAAACTACTACTACCACTCCCACCACTACTACTACTGTTACTACTACTGCTACTGCTACTACCATCCCAACTACTACTGAAACTACGAAAAACGGGTACAGATAAAACATTTCACTCCGAATCCTCGGATTTCCTTGATACCTTGAATCCTTGATACTGATCGATCCTTTACCCTGCGATTCGTACCTATATTACCCTATACATACATATTATATACATATATCTCATCGAACTAGCTTAGCTATCATTTCTATGGACGTGTATTATAAAAGCATCATCTCATCCAAATCTGTACAGCTCGTGTTATAATTGATTATTACGTATCTTTGTTTTTATTTTTTTACATATAAACAAAAAAAAAAATATTAAAAAAAAACCTCATTATACAACATATTACAGTACTTGATCTATTATACATGAATCGTATATAAATAGCGATTATTATCAAGAAGATATTAGAATGATAATAAAATAGTAATTACATGAAGATTACTCGACCGAGTCATGAGAACACACAAAAAATGCTAACGGTAATAATACACCTAATTTGCGTAATGATAATACATAGAAAATTAGATGATCATCTAATAATAATGATAATAATAACAGTAATCGTTAAAAATAATAATATTAATAATACTATTAGTATTAATAATAATAACAGTAATAATTGATCATCGATCGTCGAGAGTTAACGGTAATCAATGATTCTCTTAATTTAAAGAAGAAAAAAAACATCAAGAAAAACTAAGTAAAGACGTTTTAATCACTTGCCATAATTATCGAATGCAATGGCCAAGTCTGTATACCATTGCGTTCCAATTTTAAGTTCGAGATAATATTTATTCTAATTGACTGTGTCGTATATTTGTAAATTTTGCGTTGTAAGATTCTGTACATATAATAATAGAGATAATAATAACGATAGTTGATAAACCATGTATCCCAGATTAATAATTTAGTTGATCGATCCATTAACAACGGTCTGTCAAATTATGTTTTACCAATAGTTCAGCCTCGTATCGTTGTGTCATGCATACCATTAAAATCGTTTTACATAAAAAAAAAAAGAAAGAAAGCAAAAAAATATACATACAATATACATATATACAAATATATCAAGAATTTAAATTAAAAATGAAAACTTAAAAAATAATCATATTATATTAATGTTATATTACTTGATCATATTTGATTTATATATATTTTTATTTCTATAAGACGATTGATTGGATTCACAGTATCGAATAGGAAGACAGGCGTTTAACGTATAAATAATACAGTGATTAAACAACTAATGAAACATCAGTTCTCAGTACGAACGAGACATTCAAATGACTAATAACCAGAGCATGTACTCATAGTAGAATCCAATCGTGAAATTTCGTTTCAAATTTTTAAAATTAATGCATTATTTGACTCCCACAATGACGATAGGAGGAGTCACCTTTCGAAATGGCATGGTAACGTGTATCCTTTGAAAAAAAACACTATAACGCTAATAGTATTTTCGAATCGTGAAATATGTAGGGATTAATGTTAAAAAAGATAATTGAAAATAATTGAAAAATAAAACAAGAAAGAAAGAGCTAAGGTGAAGAAGAAAATATAAAAATAAATTACAAACATCGTTTATTTAATTATTGATGTAGGCAATTTACATGTGTAAGTATATACAGTAATGATAATAATAAGAAGAAGAAGAAAAGAATAATAATAATAATAATAAGAATAAGAATAATAACAATGAGAATGAGCATAATAATAATGATAATAATAATAATAATATTGATTAATAACGGACTATGTTATGTGTTAGAAAGCGCGTGTGGTACATAAAAAAACATATATACTTATAATTAGTTAATGTGGAGGATGAGTATGATATAATAATATGAAAAACTTGCGAATGAAAAATCGAGTGTTTTGAGAAGCTGCAAATATGTGTGACGATCAAGAGAATTATAGGAAAAAAAAAGAATTACAAGACAACCACATAATCGAGGTTTCTCTCATCCATTCTAGTCTAATCGCTACTCAATGCGACTAATTGATGATGCTTAAGTGTTCTCGCTTGCCACTCGAATTCTGTAATTTAGCTCTAATATTGAAGATAACGAGAAGGGAAAAAACAGAAAACATAGCAAGAATCATAATATGTGTAAGTAGCTGAAAAGCCATTGCGAAGTCTTGACTATGATATTACCATACCTGATCAATTTTGTTACGTAATATGTAGTTACATTAGAGTTCTTAGATCCACGAAACACCTCGTGTAATCGTAAATACGTGTTACACATATTAATTACATCATTATTACACGAATAGTGCGTGACGTAATTATTATAAAGTTTTGCACAAGCCAAATACGCTTTCCGTTTTTTTTTTTTTTTGTTTTTCATATACATTTTGCTCCTGTGAATCGTTTTATATCGTGCAAAACATGCCATACCTGTTTAATATTCATTATATGTTGTTAATATTTATTTACTGTTCCAAATTGTTTTTTCTCTCCAGTATGATTCTATAGAGTCATCTGAAAACTTGAGATATCATCCATTTTAGAAAAATCGAAATGTCACTTATATATAATACATAGTTGTACACAAGGATCTACAGTTTAATCTTTGGAATTTATATATTTCACCGATATCATCTCATTTCACCGATGTCACACCATTCAACCTGGTATATATAGTATTTTATATCATCTGCATCTTTGCAGCGCAAAAAAAAACAGAATTGCTATGTTAAAAGTCTGCGGTCTTGGAGGAATGAAGGAACAGATGATGAGATGATATGATCGCGACTTTTTTCAGATTTTTATTTTTCGGTTGTTATTTATATACTTTGGCCTAATATTCATGTTTCAAGGGTGGTAATCGGTAAGCTCTAATTCTAATTCGCGAATATGGGGCGGTAAATCATACATATTGTGTACTAAATCCATAACTTGTGTGTCGATGCATACGTAAGAGAAAAGTATTTTATAATGTAGACGGTCTATAATATACATCTATATACTATATCATTATATGAGGCATAAAAATTACATCAAATCAATGAAAATTAATAGCAGTAATAATAATAATGATAATGGTAATTTATAAAATGTATGAGATCAATATTCAATGATATGACACGCGAAGATTACGGCATAAACCGCAAACACAAAATAGAATATTGTATACCTATATATTCACGAATGTATAAATTATTAGTAGAATATGTGTAAGAATGTTCCGATTGGGATGCGATCACTTGTTTTCTATCATTTTATTTCTTGAAGCTGAAATCTGGTAGCTTGGCGCGGGGGGTCGGGGGGCCTGGGAGATCATTTCAATGCTCGTTGCATGATATTATTTGTGTTATCTGATTAATGGAAAGGGGATGTCTAGTAAATATGAGTGAATAGGCAATTATAAAGTAGCGCGTACTTATGGTGTATTCATGTACACATAATATATATTATTATAGTTATGTATAAATGGTACCGATGCATAAGTAATAGTTAAATATAAATAATAATACATAACGTGTGTGATGATGGATCATGCTAGCGATAAAATATTAATTATTGTAATGAACTTAATGCGCCCATCATATCTTCCTACGACTATATTGTATATGATAGAATTATTTATCGCAGCAACTGAGTAAATAAATATTTTATTGTGAAAGGGACGAGAAATTAGGAAAATAGTTATAGGCCACACGTAATCGTCATTGTGAGCAAATAGCAATGCAGTTCATTTTGGAAGATGAAGAGATGGGGAGAATTATGTTATTTTGTATTACAGCTACCTCTGAATTTAGGTTTAATACAATGAATATATGTAAAATTGACATCTCGATCACCCTTCTCCCCCGCGGATTGTTTCGCCAGGTGGGTTTAGATTGAAAGGAAAAAAATAAACAGCAAACAAATGATACAGAATATTAACATATTCATGTGAAGCAAAAACCTTCGGCTACATAATTGTTTCGGGCTTACCATAGGTAATTATGTATGTATAAGTGAATAAACAAATCATTCCTCCATTATAATAATACACGGATACATTTATTGTAATAAAATTGAAAATAATTTATTACTATAAAACATAGATTACATATAATACACGGCGACGATACCGACGATTACTATATTGTATTATTATTATTAATACTAACATTATTATTATTATTATTACGATTTGTTGTCATTATGATTATTATTATTATCGTTATTATTATCACAATCATTATTGATGATTATAAATTATTATTAGTACATATTGACTTATATTGAATATTAAGATATAATTATTATATTGCCTACTCAATGTACAATATGTAGTATTTACCTGTTGTTACCACCAAACCGTCATCAAAGATATAAAATATTGTAATTGTATAAAACGCATTACTAATCATAGTTATCTTTGATCCCGGCCTTTGTACGCAACGTTGAAAATTTCGTACAGTGAAATTGAATTACCAATACTCCTCAGATACTCCTCTGTTGTTTTGTGAAAACTGAAAGTCGAATCTCAGAAGATACAGGTAATCGGGACGAGGTTTTTTATTAATTTACAACGGTATTATTTGTTTCGTGAGTTTTATTATTAACAAAATTTATCTACAGGTTGACAGTAGTCAGTGGATAGTAACTTTTGATTCATGCAAAAAAGAATCATCGGTACTTTCCGAACCAACGATGATCAAATGGAGACAACCATTTGCCGCAGCCTCCCATATTGTTCTTAATAATGTACTCGAAATTCCATGTGTTCAAATTGATTTTGTTCAATCGTTCTTCCTCTGCGTATTTCTTGTCCAAGATTTCCTGACTAACAACTTCAGCAGCGAATGGCAATTTATTTACTATGAGTTCTAACATTCTCTTCACTTCGGCAAACTCGCAGTGACCACCCATTTCGACTATCACTCTACCAGCTTTTATGGGAGTAACGTAATGGTCTATCGCTCCTTTTCCTCCACCCATTCGTTGACCCTGGCCCTGGAATTGAATGATGTTTTTCAGTTTCAGGTGCTCCAAACACTGCAAAATATGACATTTACCTTTTTCGTTACTGGCTGCCACGGAGCATCCACCCTCCAAATGGCAAACATTCGATTGGGTACCATTTTTCGAATTATTCCCAATCGAATTATTTCAAAGTGTTCATACCTGAGTCTCCCACCTCCAGTGGCCTGAGTGATGGAAAATGAATTATCGTTATGTGATACCAATCCGGTAGATATTTATTTTCTACTAAAAATCATTGTACTGATAATTCGACTTACAATTATCCCATACTGCTTGTGTATTAGCTGGTTATGCACTGTTTCAGGGCCTCGCATATATCGCAGCCGCTTCTGCATTTTTGGAGGTTTTATATTGGAAGGTAATTGTGGAACTTTTTCCATGATCTTTAACTTCAACCTTTCGGGGTACTCTATGTCTGTTGGAAAAGTTTAGAGTCAGGTGAATCAATGAGTTAGAGTCAGGTGAATCAATATAACAATCTGTTTTATGTTGGGTTTTCTGTTCGAATGACTTACTTTCATATTTTTTAGGCGGTGGAAAATATTTCATTCCAGCGATCTGCGACGACATTACTGGTAACTTTTTGACTGTAATATTGAATTAAATCAAAATATCAATAAATATAAAACTGGCAAAGGGTTGGCGTAACCTATGAATAACATATATTTCTAAATCTCAGTAAATACCTGTCAGCACCGAGCGGAGTAGCGTTCTAACTTCTAACATCTTTGCGGGTATTCTGTTCGAGTGGTCCGATTTATTCTTTGATAATTTGGCTGATGTTCATCAGTCCAATAAATTGCTATTCCCTAACCTCTGCTGCATAACACGAGCAGCAAAGCAACTAGGTGGATACGATGGACGAGCAGAAGCTTGCTTTCGACCTTTCGATCACTATTTTCAATGCAAGCTCTTCCAGGAAGTAGCGACCTCATCTATTGCGTGGATAAGGGATGAACTAATTCGTCATGAAACCACGGCTGGGCGGGAATTTTATATGAAAATACCTGTAGCCATACTATAGCGAACATTGAAAATAGTTCATAGCGTTGACGGAAAATTCAATGTTTACAGGTACCATCAGTACGTGAGGTAATCAAACTTCGGGGTTTTGAATATCATATTTATTAAAGTCATATGATATTTTTTTGCGATGATATATATCATGATCACATCCTACATACAGGATTATGGATGCCAAACCCGATTCCTGCAGGTCTGTAACTGCAGTGATTACGTGATCCACGTTTACAAAATAAGATAAAATTTGTATACAGGCGGTGGGTATTATTCTCATAAATATGCAGATCACGTCTATAAAGTGTGCGGAGATTGCCCAAACCTGGAAAAATAATTTTTAATGACAATCGCATTCTCTGTGACCCAGTTTCCGCGTACATTGTGCGTATGTATCACCTGCGCACTCTGAATCCTTTTTTATCGCGATTATCAAAACCGACAAGATAGGGGTCTGCTGAGCCATTTTCACATCATACATTATTTTAGACTGAAAAAAGAAAACTAGTGAAAGTTTGAATAAATAATTGAGAAAAAATAAAGTACTAATTCAGGTATTTCCCAATTCAAACCACTTTATATGTATGATAATAGCGTCAATAAATATAGGAATATTGAAGTTCGCTGTTTCGTCCAGATCGGATCACGTTAACAGAAATATGTCGCCACTGAAAATTCATAATGAAACTGTACCTGTAAGCCCACGAATAATCATTTCACAAGCTTCAGACTCAGCCCTTCACCTTTTATCCTGCGTAATGTTGAACATTGATGTACCTAATTTAATTTAAATTTAATTCAGTTCCCTACTCTTCGTTCTTTTCGTATAAACGCTGCGTTTTATTGGTCGGATAATCGAAACGATTTGCGCTGTTCGATATACGTCGTGGTTCCAAATTTACAAAAGCGTTATAATAGGAGAGGGGGTTGAGACCCGTATATAGGTGTATATATGTATATATATCGATGCTATTGTAGAAAAGAATCGCCAGTTGGTTTTGTAACTTCCTACGATACAATGAAGCCCATTTACAGCTCAATACTCTGCCCATTTTTCTTCGCTGTTTTATGCGAGGCCTATCCAGCTACTGCACCATACTTCGATTACCATCGACCATCGTTCGCCAAGGTACTGAAAATTTGAATACGACTACATGCACCACTTTTATTAGCTGTAATCTATCGCACCCGTAACCATTCCCACTCTAAAGTCCTCCAATATTCCCGATCGAGCGAAAAATTCTTTTTTTATATTTGTAGAATCGGAAATATTCATCAAGTAAAAAAAAAAAAAAGACCTGGTAATAAAATGGCATAACCCAAAGAAAAGGGAGGGTATTTCCAGAAGGGTGTGACAAAATTACACTGAAAATTTTTCAAAAATTACGTGAATCTGCCGTGAAAGTGTGTTCGTGAAAAAATTAACAAGATAATCTATTGGACTGAATTTTCAAACTACTATACATCATGCAGCACTCTTGTATATTATAAACCTGATTTTTAATTTTTAATTTTTATTATCAATTTTCTTTATCATTGAAGAATATACGCTCTCCCTGTTCTGAGCTCTCTATATCTCGAATTCAATAAAGACCCTATGCAGCTCAATGAACCCAAACGATCGTTCAGTGTGGGTTTATTAATAACACATCTTGTTTTATGCGGAACGCGATGCCATTCGGTGTTGTTTAGCGCTTGATTATGGGCAAGAAACGATAAGGGTAGGGGGTTGATGGTAGCGATGGTTTATTGCGCTCCCTCTCTAGATATGCTGGGTCACAATTTTCCCAAGAAATTCCGCAGTTCTTGGATGATGCTGTGTCGCGGGTAGCGTCGGCGGTTGCGATGTCAAGAGCGGGGTCGGTGCTTTATCACTCGACGAAGACTCGGCGCGTGACAACGGTGCGAGAGGAAGGAGGGTAGGGGATTCTAAGGGTGGGTCGACATTCTCGAGTCAATGAGGTTACTTCTAAGCACGCCCGTATATTATATTCCTCGTTAGGCGTATACACCCATACGCTCTCATATTTACCGGCGGGAACCAAGAAATTATTCATTTTTACAAAATTTCATTTGAATAAGCTAATTGAAAGCCATCCCCCAACCCCACCCCACAATACAAAACATCCGTCGGCGGTCTTGATCACCTATAAAGAATCACCTATGTCTAATTCGGTGTTCATTTTCTAACGGATGCATGAATTTGCACCTGCACAGGACTCGACCGGAAGAGGAATTCATGAAATGGTGAAGATCGATGATTCTCGAGCCCACGACGAGCAGCAGGAATCAGACCTGTTGGAAGACTTGAGAAGACTTTCCAATCCTGCAGGGGATGAGGAGGCGGACAATCTCCTCGAAGACCCAGACGATTATACGAATTGGGATAAAAGAGCCACTTCGAATGGAAAATATCATTATTACCGGTGTTACTTTAATCCGGTAACGTGTTATCGGAAGTGAAAATGTAAATGATTGGCTCGTGTGTAATTTAGTACAGCAACGATAATCGAATCTACTCAGAAATGTTGAAATGATCGCTTGAGTTTTGAAATTGTAAAATGAATGAGAAGAGGAGAAGAATAATTAAAGATCGTGGTCACGAAGTATAAAAAATTAGGGTTTCTAGAACGATTATGCGTTCCGAATATTTCACGTCTAGTAATACGTGTCATCCAATAATATCCTCCCACATCGCACGTCCATGTATGTTATATTGTTGCTTACCTTCGATTCAATTGCATTCAGTTTGATTCGATGCACCGCGCTTTTGCATACTACCTATAGCGTGTGTACGTATACGCTGATGGTTACATGTACTGATTTATCAATTGACTGCAGATACGTCGGCGGAGAAATTCTATTGGGTTCCGCAGTCAATATGTTTAACCAATATACGAACACCCCATTGATACGGCGGCCGTATAATATCTGGAAAGGTCGTGTGACCATTTTTTCCAAAAAACCTTACGATAAATATGCGGGGACAAGTGGAAACTGGCCACTCCATACGCCGCGCACGTTAAGCCAACGCTAATCAGACGTACAGAGTGACCAGTTTCCACGAATTGTCCCGGCGTGTACCGTATACGTATAATATGGCATTCGTGGCTACATACAAAATTTCCAATGCTGATCCTAATTCCACCTGTATGGAACAGGGTCACATATAAAGGTGTCCACGGAATATCAATGCGTCTCGCGAAGGACGTGAGGAAATATGCGTATTTCGGAAAACTGTAGAATGTTGAATTACCCGATGGTAGTATATCTATACGTACGCAATGCTATATATGAACCGCTACTCCGACAGCAACAGGTGGATGTATATTAACATTGCGTTTCATACGAGCTAATCTACCATATCTGTATGGAAATAATTATACCTACACCTTCCCTCCGAATTTATTACCAAGTATGTAATTAAATTTTTCAAATTCAAGAATTTTATTCGTTATAAATTTCTCAATCATTCGCCTAAATTATATTTATGTTTTTTTTCATGTTTCTTTTTTTTTTTTCGGTATCACTTTGCAATCATTTTCTTCAAGAACAGATAAGTAATAATCATTTTAATACTTCAAGACGTGACAGTTGATAATAACATGAATTAGGTAATTTTTACTTTAATCGTTAATTAATATCTTAATCAAGAGGAACAAGGTGAATATGTTCATTTATTCCACAGAATGAGCTGTATACATATTTGCCTAATGTATATATTTAGATATTTAAAATGTATTTTATTAATTAATTATATTTCACTCATGACGATCATGATGTAGTTAAAAACTCATTGGATTTGTCAGTCTCGATACAACACATCGATATAATAATCAAATGTTCATAAAATTATATTTCCTTATTTTGTTCTTTTTTCTCTTTGTCCTTTTCCATTGGATTCATTAGAGTGATCTTTTGATATTTATATTACATCAGTAATTAACAAAAATTCAAACATCCAATTAACATTATTATTTCACCTGTCTTACATATCCATAGAATAACTATCACGTGTACATAACTCAATTATAAGCGATTTCGGGCGAAAAATGTATGCGATGTGGTTCAATCAGCACAAAAGAAGAAAAAAAAGTTAAGAATAACATTGTTAACAAGAACAATGATAATAATGCGAAAAAGAAAAAAGATTCACAGAATGAAAATCCTTTGGGTGTGGATACTGAGAGTACATTGATTTAATTTAGTTATGAAATATTCAAAGTAGCGGCTTTAGAATTTGAATTACGAACAGATACCGATATACGTAATTGCTTTTTTTTTTACTTTTCTAGGTGTATCCGAATACGTCCCCAAAGAAAGAAAAAATATTGAATATATTCACTGGAAGATTCATTTTATATGTATAATATACGCGTCTTTAGTAGAGGAAAATGATACAATTGATGATTCAATTGTTGCCCAAATATGCTGCTAGATACGGTCGTCATCATCACTTTCTTTTGAAACATGTAACGGCGTTGAAATAGCAACGCCAATAGACGCGGCCCTTCGCTTGTCCTCGGCGTTGGAGATCCATCTGAATAAAGAAAAATGTAAGTTGTGGCAAAGGATTTTTGCCGTAAATGCAAATTCACTTTCAATTTCCTATTGCAAGAATTGATAGATTCATTTTCATCATTTTCTCTGTTTCAAATCATCCCGATCCGTGAACTTAATCGAGACTGCGCTGCAGGTGAGAGTTCATGAGGAATTCGGGTGAGTATTCGATGTAAAGTATAAGTTCTGAAAGTAAAATATGAAAGGATCGATCGATTAAATTATTAACCGTTTGTTCGTCGGATGTTGCTGGTACGATTTGGGAATTAACGATCTGTTGCGGAGAGGATCTGGCCATTGTTCTGCTACCTGAGTTACCGACACTCTGATCGTCCACCGCTTTCTGCAGGGCGACCATCAACCTGTCGAGAAGAAGTGCTGCTCTTTTCGGAACGACCACCTGAAACAGAACAAGAATTTCCTCGTCAACGCGTGGGTTGAGAATTCAAGTTATTTTTACTCTCTGCCAATCTCAAAGATAAAGAATTGAAGGGAATACCCCCGTTAAGTTTGAGGGAAGTGCACGGTATATTTATGTACACAATGTTATGGAATTTAAAAGCTTAAGAAGCGATAGTTGAGATTCTAATTGAGGTAGGTGAAGTAGAACGTTGAAGTACGTAAAGTGTGCCTGGCCTAGATACCCTCGGAGCTTAAAAGCTAGTACGTAGTTCATACATATCTATTTTTAATACCAACCCCCGTCCGTTCGGAAGTGTAGTAGTTCATGATGTACACAGTGGTGTTTACTTAGTTAGTAAGGTATACGCTGTCGTAAATCTTCGCGGTGTGAAAAGATAATAAATTTGTAAAGGGTAAGAAGAAGAAGAAGAAGAAGAAGAAAAAGAAAAAAGAGGTACAAAAAGGAAAAGAGGGTTGCATGTCGTGTACGTATGTACTAAAGTAGATACAATGCACCTGCATTTTGCGATAAATCATCCGAAGTTGATGAACTTCTTTTTGATGAGACGATAAAATTTTTCACCTCGAATCGACCTCACGGAATGATTCATTATTTTATAATTGAATTGATAACTTTGACGATTCCTGGATAAATTATATTCCGTCACGTGGGGCTATATTTCGCACAGGAAACGATGCGTAGATGAATAATGCTAGGTGCCCGCCGCAGGTGCACCGATATTTATCCGTGTTAAATATAAATTGAATAAGTTGAATCGTATTGCATAAAATATTGTTCACCGTAAATTACTCCGAATCACGTCTTGTATTTTCTCTATATAGGCCGGTAAATATGTAGATTGAATTTATCGGATTCAAACATCCATCTGCAGCACGCGCATTATAATTACCTAAGCAACTCAATAACGCGTTTTATTTTGAACATTTTATTTAGTCGCGAATCCATAATTTATTCCTTTAATTACAGAATATAATATTCAAATATCTCTTTGAACATAAAATTGGAATATATAATTACGATCATATGAGATGAACAGGGGACGCGAGAAAGTGAACGAATTTGGAGAAAGGAAAGATTGAAAAAAAAAAAAAACGTAAAAACGAATCTGGAAGAGGCAATGGAATTATAATGGTTTTATTTTTCAATAATTCATTGGGACTCCGGAGAAAACGCCGTCTCAATAAAAGAATTTTAAATAATCTGTTTGCCGAGCATTATAGCGTCGCCTTAATTAACACGGCCCCCTCCCCCGCTAATGTAACTTCAGTCAAAACGGGATGACGATGAGAAAGAAGAAAAAAATTACATCAAATTATATTTAAAAAATCCCGCAAAATTATTATACCTCAAATAATATATATTATAATTGGCTACGGTCTAATGAATGAATTTCAATAATTGATCAGAGCGGGATGAGCTGCCGGGCACTCTCATGCGATCGTTAAAATTCAGACGTTCCTCTGCCGCCGATAAGCCGAGAAAAAATACAGAAAACGAAAGTGACCGAAAAAGTGCAACTACATTTAATTTCATCGCGATATCTCCAACGTTATCTGATTTTATTTCATTTACCGTCTCGTTACCGTACCACGTGTACGTAGAGAAATTCAATCGAGTTGCAGGAAGGGCGATGTATAGTGAAACGATAAAAATAACGAGCATCAACTCTGATGAGTAACAGCGGGGGGGGGGGGGGGGGGTATGGGAGGGGAATCATCATAACGCATTTGACTCTTAGCCCCCCCGCAATATAATGTGATATAATGTAACTCTGAAGGAGAGCGAGCTTCGAGAGTCAAGAGAGACATTTGTGTCAGTTAAAGTGGAAGATTACAGATACGCAGTAGTAGTTATACGTACTCACCGAGAGGCCCTGGCATTCATTCATTTCATTCGGTTATTTCCGACGCGATAATGGCTCTGCTTTTCAACGCGATATTCTCCCTTTTATATACACGTATATACGTACCGAGTTAAAATCAAATCATTTGCAAACACACTATATAGATGCCTATAGTATATATGTGCTTATATGTATAAGTATACGTGTGACTTCGTTTATAATACCAGACGTTTTAAGCTCCGAAGCTTTTGTGTTCCGCGACGATAATAATTATAATGCACACTTGAGATGGATTAATTACACCCTCTTATATGTAAGAATGATCTGGTCGACCTTTTTGATACACGCCTCCAAGGAGAATAGAAAAAATTGAATTAAATTAAATGAGAAAAAATTATTTTCCGTCACTTTCGCCGTTGGAACGTTCTGTATCTCATGGGAAGTAAAAGAAAATTACTAGAAAATACAAACTCCGGTTATGCCCTTGGTATATGTGTATGTATATATCGCATACTATGTACCACATGACTACGTTGCCGATCTTGTTGAAAAATTAATGAATGTACGTACATACCATCAATTATACAAATCGACGTTTTTTTTTTTTCTACTTGCTCGTTTCGGTTTTTTCGATTCGTTTTTTACAGCGCACTTAGACCCGCGTTAAGGGCACCTTGCAGAGGCGGGTACTTTGTACTAATTGGGGGAAGATAAACAGGTCCGTTAGCGAAAAATCTGAGAATTTTAAAAACCGAACAAAAATAAATTGTTTTAATTTGAGAAACGAGATGTGTACTTTTGAATCGTGCTTTTTTAACGCGCGTCTTGAATATGTGATTTTCGAGTTATGGCGGTAATTGAACATCGCATAAATCGTAATTCTGTAAACGACAGAGAAAAAAGACCGATCAAATCTGATTATGAGTCCGAGTTTGAAATTTTCGAATTAATTATCCTCTCCGATCGTCGATGATTCGATGAAACTGTATAGGTATTATAATTCCGGTATGCAAACTCAATTTGAATACGCAATGGCTTCCGATCTATTCTAGATTCGCGTGTAATTTTTGGTATCCACGTTACCATTTCGCACGGTAGTGGAATGGATTGTAGGCCTATAAAAACTCTGAGCTGTTACTTTATGAGGAGTACCGTGACGTTTATACCGCAACGCTGTCCCGCACATGTAATTTTCGTATTTAACGAATTCACTCTCAGTGTATCAGAATATCTCTACACTGTACATACCGATTGACATGTACAGTATGTTGGAATGCGTAATTTCCGGTTAATTAAAGAGAAGGAAATTATCGTGGGCGTCTATAAATCGCACTTCTCGGAAAATCCATTAAACGGTCGCCTCATCGCGGTGAAACGTCACTGATCATATCAGCGAATAGTATGCACAGGTTTGCAGCACAGTCGACCCATATTTTTGAAAAAGGACTTTTAAGATCGTCCCCCCATTCAATCGAAATAATACTCGTTCGCCGGAGGTGCAGATGTGTAAAATTGTATTTTCATCGCGAATTGATTTTTCGCGGTAATGTTATCCAACGCAAAATATCGCGTCCTCGTTTCCGCGCGTCATGTGTACTCATACTTTCCACGAGTGTCCTTAATCGCCTGATCAAATATACCGCGGAGTTTACCTGCACAATAAGGAACTCGAATTATCATTGATTTTCCCGATAGAAAATCCGAGGGATTCGGGAATTCTTTTTTTTTCATTTTCACCAGATTTTCCTGCGGCATGGCCGTTAGATGAGATCGATATCCAATGATTCGGAAATTCTGGAAAACAGGGAAAATCACGAATCATCCAGATAATGGAAGATCTCACTCGCGTACAAGAAAAAAAAAAAAAAAAATTCAGTCTGCCCAGAGATACGAAAAGAGCCCATCGGAGTCGATGCGATAAGCAGCGGTCTAGCTATAGCTATTCTCCGTAATCCTTTTCAAGTTTTAAAGAACATTCGATCTTGTGAAAAAAAAAAAAGAAAAATCTGTATCCATCCTATCCAGCCGGTTGAAAAGTCCGACGATCGATAGGTTACTTGTTCAGATTTTTCTCATCGGTTTCGAAGGTGTTCCGCTGCCGGTCCGTTGTAACAAGGTGAGTTCAATTTCGCCCACGAGTTGAAAAAGAAAAAAAATTAATGAAAATAATAACCCTACATCCATCTGCGGGACGCGAAATTAGTCCAATCTCGTTCTAACGACGAGAAAATTGCCCACTTTCTGCAAAGTAGCCGCAGGAATGTTCTACAAGTTACGGGGAAAAACCGAGCGATACAGGGATAGGGGTGGAGAGCAAAAGACGTGAAAGCCCAAACAGACGCATAGCTGCGTCGAAAATATTTGTGTAGGAGCACGTACGTGCGTACGGTACCTGTACGATACGTAGAATAAAGATAGATAAATGACAGCTGGAGAGAAACAAACGCGGACCACATGGTCGCGGCATGGACCACTTCCATCAGCGATAATTAGAGTACGAAAAAAAACCTTGAGAAGTAAGTGTAAGTGCATAATCCTCTGAATGAATCTTCGGGCTTTGAGTTGAAATACTTGTAGGACAAAAACGAAAGGGATATGTTCACGTTTTTCTACGATTTTCTGGCTTATTCGAACGCCTCTCATTTTTATGACTTTTGACTCGCGTCACTTCTGATGCTTCCGATTCTTCTGACTCACGCACGTGTACGTACGTGGGTACTTTTACCAGAGTTGTATCAGGTTTTCGGTATTTGTTACTTTTTGCAATCTTTAAATATCTCATAACATTCGTATCTACCCATATCACCGCGGTTATTGGATCGAATATTTGTACCAAGTCTCGAGAGATTCTCTCCCTTATATCACGGTATACGGGTTCAATTTGTCCATGCTTACACGGTAGCGATTTTTCCTGAAGTTTATCAAGTATGAATCCACTTACATGACCACATCGTACATTTACTTACACCGCGGCGATGTGAGTACATATCGCATAAACACCTGTTAAAGTAAAGCTGTACGTACAATACATACGTGCACACGTATAAAACAAGTCAAGGATTTCCCGGTGTGTGTTATCAAAGATTACTTTACCTCTTGATGTATATCGAACGGTACGGTATAATGCGTCCGCGGTTCAATCTACTTCGCCTCTTAGGTATATACATATTTTATATGGATTTATATTCACTTATGTATTTCTACTTCGCTATTTACCACTGCTGTACCACGTACCGCTTCGGGGCACGGAGCGAATTGCATTCCGGTTACAGCCGTTACATAAAACATACATATAACACGCGGCGCAGGGTACCCCGAGGAGGAATGAATGAAAAAACAGAACGAAAAAGGAAAAAGAACGGCCAGTTTCAAATTATCGATATAAAATATGAACGCGTGAACGAATCTCGTCGGACCGTTCTCTAATAACAACTAAGATAACGAAGCCCTTGATACAAAATGAAAGAAAGCATCACGATTCTCTTCGGTTTCCGTCGTACAGCGACGATAAGTAAAAGAAAAAGGAGATAAGTTTTACGCGAGATTCGTTCACGCGTTCACTTTTCACACGTACATTTTTAAATTGGCCGATTTCTTTTTTTTTCATCGCGAGGACACCGTTTCGCAAATTATACACGGTATAATCGAATACGAGATTTTCAGAGTTTTGACGAATGGCAATAATAACGTACGTCCGCTCTCGATTTGCTGGCAAGAAGAAAAAAAAACAAATTATTCCTCATCTCGATACGGATGTAGAGTCGGTGGAATAAAGCCGAAGTAAAAGTGACGTTCGTAAGATTTTTCCGTGACATGGTTTCACGTTAGCAGGATGTATCCATCGCGTACCTATATGGATACGTGTGAGCTACCGTCAGCTCCCGTCACACGAAATCTGAGGACTCGAAACGTTAAGCCGGGCAAATATATTTCACGATTTCTTATTTTGCTTTTTTATCTTGCAGATGGTGAGAGTCTCCGGAGTCGGAGTGCAACGGGTGCGTATAATCCGCATGTGTATCGTACGTGTGTACGAGCGAAAATCGGTTTTGACGTAACAGAAAAAGTCAGATAAAGTGCTTTTCGCGTATCTTCTTTTTTCATCTTTTCGTCGTCGTCGCGTTGTTAAGAGTGTTTTTGGGGGGACGAATTTGCCGCATTTCGTGAACAGGCGAGAGCAACAAGTAGATAATACTTTTTTCACGCTCGGGATAACTGGAATATACGTGTAAGAAATACACCTACGTAGAGAGAGAGAGACAAAAGCCAAAGAAGCTGAAGTTAAAAAATAGAAATTTCGCATGCACTGTTCCGCTGTCGTAACATTTCGTCAAATTGGATGAATTCATGCTGCAAATGCTTTTCAAATACGCTTTTTAACGTGCGTCTCGATCATCCGATATATCGTTTTGATCTACCTGAGTCGTTTGAACGTCATTTTCCCCTGCAAATCCTTATGTCTCGCGGATTCACTGACAATTATATAAAATATACCCTATAATCTCGTACACGACTACGGAAACTTTCGCACACTCTGCAAAGAAAATTTCATGCGATCGTGACGTCTTACTTATAAAGCTTGTTATCCATTTTTTTTGATTTTTCCGTTTCTCTGAAATTTTATTCTCATGTTTGACGCGTCAAACGAACCTCCGAATCATTTTTACGAATTCATTACGCGTCTTCCCGCAATCCCCGGCATTTTGATATTTTTTTAATGCTACATTACCTGTACCTGTAGCAAAATTATCGAGAAAGAAACAAAGAAAATTCACCCAATTCGTTTCTTCTCTGATGATTACAAATATTTATTTTCTCCACGTTTCCGTGATACCTATATACTACGGCATACATCTGGGACGCTTCGTATACCGAAAAACAAACAAGTGATTTTATCGTTCACCCCCGTTAGTGACTTGCTTTATTATTGGAGAAAAAACGTCACCGTACAAACCCCACGGATATACCTGTGGTACGCTACGCGTCAATAGGTGAAGAAAGGTAAAAAGAAAATAATTTATATACTCACCGGAAACACCGGCTGTTGGTGTATAATACTATTTCCGGTAAAAACCATGAAACATAAAAAGTGAAGAAGGCTCCGCAAAATTACTCTTGCAAGCTCTTTAAAGGGTCGTAAATTGATGTGACGAAAATTCGCTCGAAGATTTTTCCGCGCCCTCCGAAAAAACCGATTGTGAGTGGGGTGAAATACACTCTGTGTCATACGCGAACGTGGTTTGAACTGCTGAAAAAATATTTCTCATGCGACGATCGGCCGACTTTTTTTTTTAGAATTTCAATCGCTCCGGATCGTGTGTAATTTCTTATTCAATTATTTGACTTGCTCCTTTTCTTTTATTTGATTCGACTTGGATTTTTTCCTTCTTGTATTCCGGACTACTTTTTTATCGAAATTTCAAAATCGCTACACATTTCCTTACCGTGGCTATTCAGACTTTACAATACGGTTGTTAACTCGCATTATTTACTCACGGTATATATATACGGTATATCATTTTGATCCGATACACACACCTGTACGTATACGTAGGTATATTTATGCGCATGAAAGTATATGTGTATATTAGGGTATAGGTATATGAGTGTATATATAAGCACGTTGTAATCTCGCCAATGATCTGCGACAGCAAAAAGTGACGGACATACAGAGCGGACACGTTACAGATACGGTGGGTCCGTGCGAGGAAAGCTTTCGATTGAATCTCATAAAACATTGACTAAAGCAATAACCCTATACATAATGGCAACGATTCCCGTATAATATGAAACTATCCGGATATGTAGATTATACAAAGGCATTATCGTTGACCCGTTACACCCACCTGGTTACCGTTCGATCAAATCGTAATTGCGAGTCACCATTGAAATTTTCCGAGAAACAGAAATCAGCGAACCGTATAATGACGCATTTTCAAAACGAATCGTACATCACAGCCCCCCGATCGAACGCCTATGTATGTATGTACCCGCCATTTTCTATCTTGAAAATTAACGAAGTGGTGCGATTTATTTGATCAATCAATAACCGGATGGATAACGAATTCTATTTGATTGATCAAGAACGTTTTCATTGTTAGGAGAAAAATCGTTTCCCGATAAACGAATCGGATGGAGCCGCGGTAATTTCTCTCTACAAATTTCTTCTTCCCAATATTCAAATTGTTCTCACCGACTGAAAATAGCGTCGAGGCGCTAAGGTCGATTGACGAATAACGTGAAAATTTTCGAAAATCATGGTCGCTTTTATATTTCACGAAGGATTAACAACCCCTAAACCTCGGATCTTCGACGTCGAATTTATTTATGCGCGAGACCCAACCCTTTTCCTCTTTCCGGCTTGAGACTCACCTATGTTAGCGTGTGCGCGGAATGTGTATGTATGTAACGTACGCGGAGAAAAATCTAGAAGTTCTTCGAACAATATGGGGTTTTGATATAGTTTAAATAATAAAAGCGAGATGCTTCGAAATGCGCAACACGTTGTGTTAACAGGGGTGATTTTTAATCACCTCAGTTGACTCGAGACTTTATACACAGCTTCTCGTCCCTCATAACGGGCATGAAAAGTGATTAACGATAACTTGGCGCAAACCGAGCCACGGTTTTTGAATATAAAATTTAAAAACACATCGTCTCGTATTATAAGTAAAAAACCATAATGCGTTTTTATATTTCTCACTTGTTTACCCTGAGAGAAAAGAGGGAGGAAAAAAGAACATTTCAGCCCATGGTAACCTGGTAGACACGAGAAGAAAAAATGTTTCTTCTTCGAAGATATGCTGTAAGTACCACGTATAATATTATTTAGCTTACTTTATGCGCGACCTTTTGTTCTTCGTAAAGACGATTAAACGTATCACCCTATTATCAAAGGGCCGGTATGTGTAGGTTAAACTTAAGTAGCTACTAGGGGCGTAATTGAAGTTAATCTTAATTCACCGAACTTTGGTTCTACGGTTATAGTATAAATACCCTGCTTCTGGAACAGTCTGATAGTCGGAGCGCCGAATAACATCATCCTGTCGAGAAAAATGAATACATCTCTACAACGACATATTTATATTGGAAATGATGAAGATGTTTTTCTTTATCTTCTCAAGATCAAAAAATAGGAAGGGTACGTATGAGATATTTCGCCATTTTTCTACATTATTCTCCGATATCCTAAATTCTGATTTTGACAGGGGTACATAGAGGGTGTACCGTAAGAATTCAGACGTGACTTTTTACGTTTCTCGTCACGTGGCAAGACGTGATACGTGGTCATGTACTTGGTCGCGAGTGTCGATCGAAAGCGAATATCATTCAATTTTTTATATTTCTTATATTTCTCATGATTCCGCGGCTCCCAAATCTTCCCTGTATTACGTAGTTTTTTCGTAGACGGGTATGAACATGCGTATGTGTTCGTTATGAATATAGTAACAAAGAGAATTAAAAAGGTTGAGCACGAAGCATTCCAATGCCTTGAACGTAAAACATCGAGTTTCAGGTAGGATGCTTTTTACCTATTCAGAAGTGCGTTTGCTTTGAAAATCATCTTTTTCCATTCTCGAGTAGGCACTTTAAAAGAGAAACGAAGTGGAGTGGAATCCGTGAAATTTCACCCACGAATACTTACGACAAAATGTATAAACTCTGACAACCAATGCTGCTACAGTTTTATTTTTACACTCAGTTGCTGTTTAATTATTCACTGATTTATTTTCATTTTTTCTTTTCTCAATCCAACTCCGGACTCTTGTCTTTGTAATCACGATGTTATCTTGAAAAGGAGAAAATAAAAAGACAGGAAATAAAAAATTCTGGTAATTACCTAATAAAAGTTTTCACTCTCGTTTAAATAGATCAAGAATTCTCGATAAAATCTTCCGTAAGACTTGATCCCAGCTAGCTTTTTTAAATTCTACTTTTTATTTATTTATTTTATTCATTTATACGGATCGTCTTTTTCGCCGACCCATTTCATGCATTTGTTTCCCCTAACGTATTATGCGACTCGTTGTTCTTGTTTTATTTTCCTACTAGAACACCGCGGGAAAAAAGTCGAATATATTGACGTTATATCACGTTTGAAGAGAAAAATAATCTAATTTCCACGGGGTAAAAAACATCTACGAAAATGATTGTGTACTCGCAATCAGGTTTTCGCGCACATATTTGCTGATTTACGGTGAAAAATTTTCACTCGCATCCCCGAATAACACAGATACACGTAGGGAAAACCTTAGAATTCGCGTAGCACACGCGTTCCGAGGGGGTAGAGCGCTTCTCTGTCGTGCTCGATGTTTATAACGCAAGTTGAATTTCGTGAATCCACTCTTCAAGTGGAAAGCACAAAACGACTTAGGATTACGGGGATAAAAAATCCTGTTTTATTTAACCCGAGATGAAGCTTTGCTGCAGTTTCTTTTCATCCGAAGGCCTGAATTTCAAATCGAGGAGAACGGACCGGAAAAAAGTTGAGCTTCTCGAAATGATGAAATTTCGCTTGTTACGTGTAGCAAAAAATTTGAAAAAGTCAGTCGTAGATGGATTAACCGCTTGTGTTTTTATTCGTCCGTATCACGAACAAGTTATACAATAAAAATCGAAAAGCGACGGGACGTAGCGGTCCGGAGTCCCGCCGGAAGACGTATAAGGTCTCCTTAAATAAGATACACCTGACCGTTTGATGCCCGAAACTACCCACTTTGGCGAAGGTTCGCAACCCCGCGCGATACGTCACGTCGGCATTATTTCACGCACGTGACCTTTTCTTGAATAAATTCCGCTCGTGCGATCACGAAACAAGACAAGTAAGAGAAGAGCGGGTGAAATTGAGAAAAAAAACGACCAAAAAACAAAAATAAAATAAACAGGTAAGATAAAAAATAAGACGTAAAGGCACTTCTCGCGACGGATATCGTCGTCGAAAATTCCTCGCCTTTCGCACCTACACAGAATTTAGCAAATACTTATATACACATACACGCACGTACAGATGCGTATCTATATGTATGTATATACCTATACTGCATATTTCCTTTCTTTTTTCTAAATATTTTCGTTTTAATTACAGTCCCCATTTACATTCTTTTGACAAAATTTTTCAGATTATACATCGCTCGTCCCTTAATTTGAGTTCGATTTTTTTTTTTCCCCCATTACATTCAAGATGTTGTTTTAATAATTATGGGCAAATATAATTAGAAGAGGAAAAAATGTCGACCGAAAAATATTTAATTCCCCTCAAAATATTTCACGGTATAAAAATGATCGCTGTGAATCGAAAAACAGATAATTTTTCATCAGTCATAGAGGGTAAAAATAAATTAAGGCTAATTTGCTTATTACCAATATCAATGCGAACGATAGTAGGCGTATGTTACATACGTATATATACCGTACAGCTATAATACATAGCACATCGTTAAAATATCATATTCATTAGCCACTTTCGAAGAACAAACTGATTGCGAGAGCGCGCCAGCAGCTTTTTCTCTTTCGTTCTCATTGATGAAAGCGAAAATATTAATGGCCTCGTAAAATTTTCAACACTCGACGAGCTTTGTATTCCCGTAGCACCGAATGCGGCGATTCGATGCGGAATAGAAAAAAAATTTTGTCGGAATTTTTTGCAGGTATCGAAAAATTGAAGGGGTATACAGATCGAGAAACTTTCATATTTTCGATCGTATGAAATTTTGACATTGACGACCAGGCAGCCAGACGAAGTGAAAAGCATCGAAGTTGTTATTGCATATCTGCTCTGTGATTGAATTTAACTTGTGGGTGCGCACGTGTCTTACGGATGTCGGAAAGAGTTTCTAAATTATTTAGTTCATTCAATCCCCAAATATTTTTGTCAATACATCGCACTCGTAAGGCGATTCTTGTTGAGAGCGTTTTCAATTTGTAGCACTCACTGATCGTTAAAAAGAAATTTAAAAAATGAAGAAAAAAGAAAACTATCTCAAAGCGCATATTTCTATCTCGACTCAAGAAGTTTTCGGTTTGATGTTCGGTGAAAAAATTGAATTCGTCTCTTCTTCGTTTCACCCATTGTACATAATTCAAGTGATCGTTTACGCAATCCTTTCAAATTGCTTAGGCCTTCAAGCGACCCGGGTCTTACAGGTAGAATTGAAGGATGTATTGCGACACACGTACTCGTATCACAGTTGCTATTTCTTCGGTATAAATTGAGCATCAAGTACGTGACTCTGCTGGCTTAGGGTAGTATAGAGTTGGTAACTCGTATAACTATCTACACCCCCAAAATTGTCACGTAATCGTGTCCAACAATATATTTAAGGTTAAAGGTTTGTATCTCGCATCGTACACGGGCCGCGGGCTAAAGGAGAGGATATATCTTCGTGTAATTAAATCTAGTCGCACGAGAACTAACCCCTGTAATATACAGTACACACGCATAATAGTACACGTACATGGATTGTACGGTACAACAATGGACAGAATTTAATCGACCAAGAATTAATTGTTACATAATTTGTGTAATGTATGCGCGCTCCTGAAAATCGGTTAGAAATTAAATTAACCCATAATTTGTAGAACGATGAGAAATTATGAAAAAAGTCAAGCCTCGAGGTGAAATAAAGATTTTCAATTTACGTGTTGTACAGATGATGACTGCGACGAGTTAATTTTATATTCATGAATTTCTTCCCTGTAGATTTTCTTACTCCGTAACCGCAAGATTTTTCGTTACATAACTTGCCATTTGTTTCTAAATTAGTTGTCATAGCCAGAAATGATACCTCCTCACTTTATACGCGTCATTAGGTACCCGCACATAACATTAGCCCTTGGTAGCGCGTATTAAACAGATTTCCAAATTCGCCCGTTCGGATCTATTTAAACTATCACCGATCAAAATTTCTACATTTTTCGCCTAATTAATATTCGAAATGCGGGAGAGGGGGGCTAAATGGGTATATGCAAACCAAGTTATTATTACCAAAATTTTTTCAACCAAAGTTCTCGCTGTTTTATTTCATTCTTCGTCCTACCTAGTGGTTGGTCGAGTATAAAGAAATATGAAAAGAACGTATTCATTATTGTTCTTTTTTCCCCTTTCCCATCGAATCTGCGCACTTTGGAACGTTACGAGAGCACTTTTCCACCCTCTGTTTTTGAAGTGATGCAATTTACGAACATCTTATTAGGTAAAGAATTGATTATTAACTGAAATATTTGGTATTTTATATTGAAAAAAATATCGATGACGATCTCGTGGTATTCCATACCATATAATATCGTAAAGGTTTATAGATATATGGGAAGGCGGAAATCATGAGAAACGAAAAAAATCCAGAATTGACGTTTGAAGTCCTTTTGGATCATTTAAAAAAAAAAAAAAAGGAACCAAATTTTTGGGGTATCCCATTCTGCTCAGCCTTTCCCTCTATTTATATGAATACATTAGTCGTGATAAATACGTTCGTATGTAACCGTGATAAAAATTCTGTTAGCGATGCAGCTATGTGAAATAATTTTGAACCGCGGAGCACGCCGTCACGAAATGTGCGATGTCCACTTTTGTGGTCGTGACGGAAAATCGATGAGACAAAATAGATGGCATTTTCTGTAACGTAATTTCCAATGAACTCGATCTACCCTATATGCATCTGTACGTACGATATAGCTGTATCTGTCCTATATATATGTACCTAAGGTAATATCTGCACAGATAGCACGTCGCGCGTCGTTCAAAACTGTCAACGTTTTGTATCCTATATTTCTAAACCCGCGGTTTCGCTTATTCATGTATGTCCCAATCAAAATATATAGACGGGGCAATCCACACCGAATCGACTTGGCCCGACCCTCGCCATTTTTAAATTCTACATTTGTTTTTTCGTTACTCATTCCTCCACGTCGAATATCGCGTGAACTGACACATAAAAATGACCGAAACAAATTTTTTAGATTCATTGGAGAATTGATCTATAGCAGTAATTATTGAAAGTAATCCTGTACACGGAGAGAAAGATTCAAAATTGTTTCAAGAGAAGTTTGTGCATATTTTTATTCGGTTCGCTACCGAGAGTAAAATCGTAGAGCAAATGGGGTTGGCGAGTCAAAAATCTCTTTTTTCTAAAAAATCCTACTTTTTTTCGAATGGTCAGGGTCACAACCATCTCGATTTGTTAGCCTGGAATTACGACCCATGACAGATAGAAAATATCCTCTACCACCTATCCATACCGCAGTTTATTCATTTAGTTCCTCTATTCTTTTCATATTATCCGCGCGATATGCTAATGAACTTTTTCGGACTATCCAAGACTTGATCATCACCCGAGTATTTTTGTTCGACAATCATGTTTATCATTGTCACGATGAATTTTTTTGTTCTCTGAATGAGGTACGTAAGTGACTTCCGAATGCAACCGTGTCTTTTTCTGTTAATTTCGGCTTCATTCTCGCACCTGTTGAGATAATTACACAAATTACAATTTCTGTAAGAAAGTGCTGAATTGAATATAATAATTAACATTTGGAAATATGTCTTTATTTTCTCTTTTTATTTGTTTAGTTTTTTTCTTTCTTCTCCTTTTTCTGATGGAGCTGACATTTCAATTAAATTCTTAGTGGTTGTATAATATTTAAACATATTAATGTATACAGGTATAAATAATCACGTCGTTTTTCAAGATTTACCCAGGATATTATTCAAATGCGAGTTCGAATGTAGACGCGTGACTCGCGGAAGGATTTTTTATTTTTTCTATAACTCGTGAGTACGTAGGCGTTGCTGCATTCTGTTATTTGGATTTATACGCGATTGATGGGATTAATAAAACGAAAATTAAAAAATTAAATTTTCGATGGGATTCAGGTCGGATTTTATACTTCTAGTAGTCGTACGTGTATACCTATATACTGTCAATAGACTGCCAATCGCAATTCCCGATGCATCAAAATTTGCAAAATGGAAGAAAAAAAATTCTCAACATGCCGAAGCGACGAAAACTCAGATTTTTGCGGCATCGAAATCCCATGGCATATTGCCCAGCCCGTATTATTGGTATACGTGATACATTTGCATAGCTATGAGCAAACATGACGGAACATTCGAATCAGATTTTATCGATTTATTCGAACCGGATTCGAATTGATCAAAAGATAGGTTACCAGCTTTGGCATAGTTTGCTATTTAATCTGTTTGTAATTTGCAATTGTGCAGTATAATGTTGCGTGCATCGAATGGACGTGAAAAATGATCAACGTAATTCGCGAGGTACGAGTGAAAGTTGTAGCGATAAGTGTAGCTTTCGAAAAAAAAATCGCGCGTTATCAAATTCACGTCGGGGGGGGGGGAAGAAATTTTTCGAAGTTACTCCGAACTTTGGGCCGCGGTTTCATCGAAACTTGAATCGATACGTATAAAAATAATTATCTCCAACGCTCGTTGATTACGCGAGAGAAATTTCAGTCGGGTCGCGAGTGAACAAGTGCTCAACACCATGGTTTTTATCATTCTCACTTTTGATTCCGCACGAGATCGTGGCTTTTGACGAATCGTTCGAAAATCTTTACTGTGCATACTTACAGGATATTCGTCGTACTTGACCGCGGGATAATCTGGATAGTCGAAAGCTCCTGGTCCACTTCCGGCCGCGCTTCTCTTTGCCAATGCGTGTCCCTTAGCAGTTGACTGCATCACCAACGTCACCATCAACATAAATATAAACCGCGGGATTCCCATCATCATCTCCGCACAACGGTAAAAGAGATATCGGTACTATCCTATTGTTATTGTTATTGTTATTATTATCGTTATCAATATCCCCACGTGATTGTGAATATTTTAACGCACGTCGACTTTATCCTGCAGTCACGCGCTTTTATTCCTATTCTACCACACTGCGATATTATACTCTATGCAAACGTAAGCACCGTTTGTTAATTTGTTAATTTGTTAATATTATTATTATTATTATGAATAATTTTTATTCTTCTTCGTCTCGCCTCTTTCTTCTCTCTTCTTTTTTATTGTTAATTATTCCTAATGGTCTTTATGTATTGCTTGGGCAAAGTATATAATGATTGAATCGTCGGGGATGGAATTGAGGGAAACTGTAGGTAGTACAGTTTCTGTGATAAAACTTTGGTAATCGATATCTGTTTATTTTTCTTTCTGATAAACTTGCAACTAATTGTAAGGAGTCTTATAATATATTAGTCCGAACTTTGTACACATACAGTTGTTATTCTTACTGTCGGTTTTTTGTTTCTCTATTTCCTTGTTTTATTCTTAAGGGTGAGTTATACGTTCGACAGAAGGATTTAAATCCTGAAACACCCCTCGAAAGGGGCTCGTGAATATACGTGTAATATATATTTATTGTTATTATTATTATTATTATCAACGTTATTATTTGCGTTTCTTTTTGTGCGTCGGAGCGTTATTATTGTATAGATTGTAAAAGTTCGTGTGTAGCGAGTGATTCGCTGGTAAGTTAATTGAAATCGCGTTTCTCAGATTCGCTTGCTCGATATTATATATAGTGGGTTATTGTTGACGTCCTTTAGGGAAAGTTTGAGGGTGCAATGCGAATCGTGGGGGTTGCTGCACGCTCCTATATACTTACCCACCACCACGCGGCACACCCTTACGCAGGCGCGAATTTAGACAATTCGCAACGTATATAACAAAATATAAGTATAATATTCTACCGGTGTATGTCTATGGCAGAGACTCAAGCAGACCTCAACCTACGTAAGAAAACGGATGATTATTCATCGCTCCCACACGGAACGGGAAAGAGTAACTCAGAGATTACCCCCGCGCATGTGATGGAGACGAGAGATTTCTCGCGGCGAGCAAAAATTGATTCGATTACAAATAAGCGAAACGCATTTTCCTTCAATTTGAACATGCTGATCGCAGGCAACGCAGCACACAGCCATTACTTACAAAATCAGCTTCAGCTCGGCTTGGGTGTAACATCAAAATTTATCAACTCCTGAGACCTTGGGGGTAGAATTCTTCTCTGGTTCAAATCGTAATGAAACCAGCTGTAGTTCTTCATTCAAAATCGCCTTTCATTCGGATGAAGATTTCCCTAGGTACACCTCCCCTGATGCGATGTTACACTTTTGAACCGACATCACCTTTCCGTTTTCTCTTTGAATCCCTACAACACGACACAATCGGACACCATATTTAAAATGGAACGCCCTGTACGCCAAAGAATATAGGATCACTCTCCCCCCCTCTCCCCCTGGAATTGGCATTTATTATACCATATCATCTGCCATACAATCATAAATGTAATTATTGATAGTTGATTTTTTTTTTTTTTTTATTTCATTACTCGAAGATCGATCGGATGAAACGAATCTTCTTCGAGTAGCATTTCAGCCGAGTGTTGGATTAACCTGTGGCAGGAGAAGCGTTGCTCTGCATAATAACTTCCACTTTTAAATTATCGAAAAAATAAGATGGAAGACGTTTTAAATACTTGTTACAACTGCAGCCGTTCAGTACCTCTACAGAATTACACATAATACATATGCGTATACGCATCTTAGGGGTCGAAAGATTGTTCTTTTGTGAGATTTTTTTTACAAAGTGGGCAAATGATAGCGAGAAAAATGAGAAAATAAAAAATTACCCCTTGTTCGACTGACAATGAGTATTACCAGCTCTCTTATTTGGGAAACTCCTATGTCAACTAATAAGTTTTATAAAGCGTTTTTTATTACGGTTTTACACGAATTCCGTAGACTCATGTTCGCGAAATACCCTGCGAATGATGGAAGATTATAATAATAATAACAATTTTTTTGTGCAAGGCAAAATTCGCTTAAAAATTCTTGGAAACATTTCCCCTCGATAAATGACAATGATTTTCCACAAGGTGTGCCTATGTACGACGTAAATACCAACCTCGTAAGACTCAGCCAGTGATTCGTACAACGCGGATGCAATTCCAACCGATATAAGTGGTAGGTGTTTATGGCGTGTCAGGACTTAATTAACGGTAAAATATTCATATACCCAATATAAGTATACCCCCGCAGTTCAAAGGTTTCATGAAGTTTCAACCCCGCTAATTAGACTTCGGGGGAAATGCAACGCAATGTTTACCTGCTCGCGGTGAGAAGCTAAGGACGAGCGAACGTACTGTACCGAGTTGGTGAAACGAAAAAAACGAAAAGAAATCTTAAAAAATAAAAAAAAAAAGTATAAAAAAATATTGCTCAGAAATGTGTCCAAATTACACCAGACACACGATACCTAAGAGGCTTACGATTCTTCCATTAAAATTTTTTCATTCAGAGCATTATAATTCTACTCCACTTCTTTTATTGTCAATTTTTTCTATTCAATTTTTTCATTCCTTCCCATATTCCGCGCAGAGTTTATCGACCTGTGCGAAGAGGGTCAGGAAATCACGGGATGAACTGACAATTGTGATTTTCCATTGAATTGAGATGGGATTATGGGAATAGAATTGCGATGCTGTTGCAACGGATGTATATAAGGATTATGTAAGCTCACTCATGGGACAGGGGATGATGTATACAGGTATACACATACATATTGTTATTCGAAATGGGAAACCAACGCGGACAACTGCAGACTAGGATCTTAACCACACGCTTTCTTCCCCAAGGGTGTAATTCGATTACGTATAGCTCGAAGTGAATTCTGATGATTTCTCTGAGCAGCGTCACACCTATTCCTCATCTCATGCAGTATGTTACACGTATACCTTTACCACATACAACCTATGCTACAACGGTTTTTTTTTTTTAGAATACAGGACGAAAGTAAAAAGAGTCACGTTTCTCGCTCCAATAGATTGTACATACGTACGATGTACGCACGAATCAAAGTTAGATGAATTCTATAGGCAATACGACAATTGGATAATTATTCTACAGATAATTTTTCACGATATTGTTGTGGTGTAATTTTTTCTTCGGGTAATAGAATTACACTATATTTATAGTTTTTATTGCGCTTACGTACGATACAGGTTAATTCGTTTAATAGGCATAATAAAATTGTCGACGACGATTATTATTTGCTGTGCGTCGCGTCGTCGTTCTTTCCACAATCGTGTTTATACATGTGTGTGGGGATATAATTGATTCTCAATTCCTGGTAACAATTATTTGAATTTGATATATTTTTTCAATTTTATATTCTCAGTCTGTGAGGGACGAAGAAGGGTAATTCGTCACTATGTTCCGCTAACAAGTCTGTAAGGAATGCATTCGGTGTTAATTACCACTTCGTTTCGAGGCACGTACATTTTAAACTCCTTTCGTGTTTTAAATGAAACTTTTAATTTAACTGAAATTGTGATGTATGGTTTTAAACGCGCCTATACGACATGAGTTTCGCGTAGTATTTTCAATATTATACCTATATCGGCTCGAATAAATTTTTTTTTTTTTTCTCTTTTACACCCCCAAATAACTCCTTTGTAATTATAACTAAAGTAACGTTAAAAAATAATTCCAAATACACGAAAGCAAAATGACAATGATTAATTAATCGCAGATACACGTAATAAAATTTTTACGTCCAATTACATCGTCATAGATATCCTATTAACGAATAATTGCAAATTGGTAATTGTCACTGCAGGGAATTGAGTGTAATCAGTAATCTTAATTGATCCCAAACATTTATAGGGCATACATATGTTCTATACTACATATACAGTGTAAATGATCCGTATGGTGAAAATATAAGGTGTCTCGTCTTACACGAATATAAACGTAGTGCCCATGCACCTAAATATTATTCGGGTGGGTGCCAGAGCGCGGTTATTAGTTGGGTTTATTAGTAATAAATGGTAATGGAATAATGGAATAATAGTAGGGGAATAATGGGATGAATTACGACTATAATAAACGGTTGCCCATACGGACAAAGAAAAGCTTCTTACTTCGTTCATTCATCTGCACTGTTCGGTATAAGACCGCGTCTTAATCATCGCATAAATTCACCGAAAATTTGTTGTTTCATTTATTTAATTCCATTTTTCAAATTCAATCTCCAGTTATTCGTTTCTCCATGTAAGTTCGAATCATTTTTCATTTATTTCTTTCCACCTTCCTCTTCTCAGCACCTGACATGATTTCTTTATTTGCCACCCGCCGTTGTCAGCTTTTTCTGTCTAATGACGCCATAAGCTGCACTTTGGGATGGAAAATACATTTATTTTCTTTGTTTGAGTTGATTTTATTTTATTTTATTTTTTCTGTTGACTGCTGCACTCTGCAAAGTTGTGGTTTCGATTTCTGTCTATTATATATATGAGTCGGTTATACATACCTACTCCCGGTACTCAGCAGGTGGTTGAGTGCTACCAGAGGAAGCCTTTAGCGTTGTTAGAAATGAGAAGCTGGACAACATATAATCCTACCAGTATATATATTTATGTGTATCGATATCGATGAATCGTGATATGTGAAAACGGAAATCAAGAACGAAACAATCTCTCACTTATATATATATAAACGTATCTGCAGGTAGATCTATGTATATAACATATTTGAGTAGCATTGTCGTAGCTTTTGCTCTGATTGATTTCCAATGTAACCCTCTAGACTCGTTTATGAACGATAGATTACATTTAGTTAGGGGGAAATAAACGTCGTAATTCACTGGCGCGTGGGCAGCATTTTTACTGGCCACTGCAGGATGTTAAAAACAAAAATAAAATTCTAATGAGATTTGTTATTTTTATTGTTTACTTTGAATTATTTCAAAATTAGGCGAATCTGATTATTCGTTAACCTGTCGTCTTGTCTGTCTGTCTTACATGCAAACTGCCTTTTCTGTCCACCGTTGAAGCGTGTTTAATGGAAAAATAAATGAAAATATAAAAAGGAAAACTTCTGCGTAATGAAATTTCACTTGTAGTATCCACGTTTGGAACATCGGAGAGGGCTGAATTAAAACAGTCTACATGATAAATACGTACCCAAATAAGTGCCTCGCGATTCAACCGAGATCCTTATACCCACTGAAAAATTGACGTGAATCGTTGACGATTTCCAATTACCTGGGGAATGAAAGACACTGAGACGTCCTCTTGGAATTGAAAATAACAAAAGGAATTATTCTTATTATTATTGTTACTATCGTTATTATCATTGTTATAAACCGCGATGCAGTGATTTCAAAATGCCTGAACTATCGATTTGTACTACACATCTGTAAATTGATTTAATTAATGTCGAATTGAAGAAAAGAAAGAGTTCGCTTTGTTTTATTTTGTTCTCCAATTATTCCTATAATCTGCAGTTAACGGTAGAGAATTCGAGAAACAGGAAGCTACGACAGATGCTGCGATTAATTGAAATTCTTTTCTTAGATGAAACGAATAGAAATAAAATAAAACTCGCTTTAATTTGCGGCACTGCGAGCTATGTGTTGTGACAAAAAAAGGAAGATCTTTGAGTTCAAAGTTGTTCCCTGTTACGTATCCGAATGGATATGATGCAGGATTGGTTTTAATAATCCACCACCTTGTGATATTGTTGCTGAGAACTGCATATTGTTCAAATCGAATCAATACTATGATTGCGATGAAGTTGATAAACCACTCGAAATTGCAGTAGAATTCACAAATGGAATTGGCTGTAAAATGTTTACAACTTGACTCTTATAGCTGTTGACTATAGAAAATAGCGTATGGAACAATAAATAATCTGACCTATGACCAGCGAAAATACAAAACTGTAAAAGAACGACCAGCACTTTAGAAACGAAAGTTTAAGCTGTTAACTCCTTGAATGCAATGCCACTCTGTGCCAAGTGTATTTCATGAGCTAGTGTTAACTTAACACCCCCCAGGGATTCGGTTTACTTTTGATGCTCTAACTCTTCACAACTTGCGTCCATACGACCAGCAGGATCAAAGTTCACTGGCCAAACTTTTGCCAAGTAGATATCCCTGATTTCCTACGTTGCTGAGCCGAGCCAAGAATTATTCTAAGCGATGTATAAGTAAAATTACAAAATCCTTGCTTTATTAAAGTCTAGCGTAAACTTTGCATACTTTTTTGCCCTAAATTGGCATACCAGTATTTTCCTAATATTATATTTCGTTCAAAAGTAAGTTCGGTGAATGATCTTGAGCGTTCCGAGTTCAGCAATCTTCGACTAATATTTATAAATAAAAAAGTGATCTAATATTCCAGAGTGTAAAAGGGGTGGCCGTTACAAAATTTCCATTTATCAAACTCTGGTTCAATCTGAATTTTGATTCAGTGCTCCAGTCAACGTTAAATGTCCCACAAATTTGTATTTTGAACGGAAACATGGATCGACCGTTGGTAGCGCCACCCAGGACACAAAATGGCGTCGCGCAGTGAGTGTTGCAATGAGGCGTAGATAGAAACGTCAACCCATGCGTCAACCCAGTGCGGGACAGAGGATGAACGTGTAATAGTGATAGTTTATCGAGATTCAGCTTCACTGGACGTCACTTTATAAACAAAATGAGCAAAGTATGGACAACTCCTCATATTTACTCTCTAATTCCGGGGCTGTTAATCTGCCTAAGTCAGGGTACGTACAAAATGTGATGATTCGCTGATTATATGATACCAAGTGTCACTTTTCTGTTGCTTTTGTCACTTTCATTTACTCTTAGCCAACTAAAATATATATATTAAAAAATTTGAAAGTTAATGAACAAACCAAGCAAAGCTCAATACCATTTGAATGCTCACTGTGCCAAATGTTATTTCTGAAATTCGTTTGAGACAATGAGAGAATTCACGTCATTCGTTTTGTCTGACGTTTTATTGTAACAGCCCATTTTATCAGTGATCGCGTCACTCTAAATTTGCACTCATATCATTTCTTTTTATCATGCTCCATACAATCCATTTAGCAATTTGAACCTACGCGCTGAGCTTACCGTGCTACTATCATTGTTCATGTTCCGAAAGCTTTGTTCAGAATGCACCCCATTTCAGAATCTCTACTGCAATGATTATGACAAGCGAATATACATTGATTTCTAGCCTATGCGTCTAACAAACATGTGGTTGTTTTGTCGAGCGACGGTCCTGTTGTGTTAGGTGGCACAATTACAATGAGAGCTGATCTGTACATGCGTGATGGCAGTAGGCCATCCGGTGTATTCATATATAGTTGGCAGGACTCTTCACCTAGGCAGCATAAGTATAAGGTATGTATACCAAACTATCGATTTACTTTGATCAGCAGTTGTATTATGCTAATTGATTTGATCACTCTTTCAGACAGAGGCAACAACAAATACAACTTCATTTTGGGAAATTTCATACCCTGCACATGAATATAACGCGGGGACCTATAGGATTGATGTAACTGTTAAGGAAAGGTTTTTGCTTATATCCTTGTTAGACTTTGGAAATAATTCCACAGAGATAGAAGTAACTGGTGAGTATATCGGTTGATCAAATAAGTTATTCATAATGGTGACATACCATTTGTGCAGCTCTCTTCATTAAAAAACATTCTCACAAGCTTTGGATTTTCTTTTCTAGATTTTCTTAATGGCAACATGACTCTACATCAACCAAATAGAACAGTGGTAAACGATTGTGTATCTTCAAAATCTGATACCAAGATACAGATTGATCTACGAAAAGGAGACTATGACTATATAGCTCACAAAGCAACATCGATATCGACATTCTGGTTTGTGGATTGCAAATTCTTTGGACAATCACCCAATTTCACCTTTACTTATAACTTTACGGAACCCGATAAAACACATGTCGTCGAGGCTTTAATTGTTGCTTCTTACGAGCCGCCTGTAACAACGACTACACTTGCTCCGACAACTGTTGCACCACCCACAACCACTTTGAATCCAAATACCAGTACGATAATGCCAAATATATCTACGACGAAGCCGCCCATTACCGTAATAACACCTGCAACAGTGGTTACGGAATCAAATACCAACCCTACTGTTGCACCTCTTGCAAATCATTCTTTTCCATTCGTGTGCCTAAACTCTTCGATAATATCGCCGGATCCTAATAAGACTTACGGGTACTTTACAAAGGAGATAAAAGTCAAAGGTAAGTTGTAAGGTGTCTAAAAAATTTGAGTTCTCGTACATTTAACCACGTTTGAGACTAATTATTTTCATATTCCAGCTCCCATTTCAAACTTGACTGTTGATGGTACGAGCTGGCTTCAACCTTGGGAGATGGTTTCTCGAAATGTGAGCTGTAAAGGGTCGGGGCCTTTCCATAAATGCTTGTTTTTCCATCGTGGTACTTACAACATAACTGGTAACGAGACCTGCGGGGAAAGTGACCAGTTAGAATCCTGCAAGTTTGCCATAGTTCGCTATTTTCTTGAACCCGGTTTATACACAATCGTTGTTGTACTGGAAAATGATGTTAGTAAACAAATTCAGCCGCTACTTATCACGGTATACTCAGGTGAGCTGACAGAAGAATACAGTTACATAATCACTATCAAATATACTTTTCTTGATGACGTTAATAATCATTACATTTCTTCTGTTTACAGCTACGAAAAAGCCGCAACTATCGGTGATCATAGTACCCGTATCATGCTCGTTGGCAGCTGTCATATTGATCGTATTTGGTGTAGCATACTACATACAAAGTAGAGTGCGCTTCACGGTGGAAGTCGCTGACTTTGATTTTGGTCAGAACAATCCAGAGATGGAATACAAAACCTTTAGGGAGAGATTACGGGACTCGTTCAACAACACCCTGAGACCGGGAGGGGATAGAATAAGTGTACGACCTCCGTATTATGGCAGCATGAACCACTGATCATTTCAATTCCAAGTATTTAATGCAACTGAGCGAACGAACCGACCGCAACTTCTTATACCATTATGTAACGCAAACAGTAACAACTTTTTTACTAATTCGTGTAACCTAACCCATTCCCCGCTCATCCTCCTTGTACGCTTTTGGACTTACTTTTTATGAAAGCAGTTCAAACTCTTATCTTCTTGCCCCTGATGAGGCAGCTATGGATTTTTGCAACTATGAAATTGAACTATTTTTCTATGCAATTAGGCTAATGCAAAATGTATATAGTAACGTTGTTGGTGTTGGGAATTCGGTCATCGCTTCCGCATAAACTGTGTCGTCTGTGAGCGTCGTATATGTTGTCGAACGATCTGTAAAATGTATGTAGTTTTTCGATTTCCAGACGTTTGGATCATCGATCTGCCAAAAAAGGTAGATCAATTGATCCAGCAGGATGGTTTAATTGTTTGAATATGTTCGAGGGAGTAATGTCGTGTCTAGCATTTAATCATGATATCGTGTTTGAATGCGCGTTAATATTAATCTAATTTTCTTTATTCTTCCAGGGGTACGAGCCACTGAATAAACCGCTTCTTAAGTAACGGTGTTACAAAAACTAAACTTCCAAATCCGACAGACACACGAAAAAAAAGACTCTGTAACGCGAAACGTTATCGTTATATATTTAAAAAAAACAATGGAAGAATCAAGGCCACGGCTTAAGAACCGAGAAAGTATAACAAAAGTTAAATTACCGGTGATTTGATCTCACAATGATATAATTGAAAAACGATATCGCCCCAAATCATTAATCTCCGAATTCGCACAAAATATAACCGTCGAAATTCTGTCGAAAATCCGAGCTGATATTCAAATTGAGTCGTTGAATTGCTCAAAAATAAAAGTATTAATCAGATGCCATGAACTAGGCTGACTAGTGTTCGATCGCTGTTTTGGTCAAAATTTTATTCCAATATTTTGTTTACTATCTGAGGTGCTCATGCCACTGCCTTTCCGAGGAGAAAAGTCACCGAAATGTGCGGGACGAAATAAGGATTTTGAAACAAAATTTCACTCTCCAATTCTCAATCGAATGAAACAGAGTAGCTAATTGAGCAAAATCTAAGCTCAAGCTGTTAAAATTTGAAACTTTATGAACAAAAAAGTCGCTCTCCCCCAATAACAAGAAGACAGAAAAAAAAATTAAACTAAGCATCTATTACGTAAGTAATCATTCTCAAATTGTACATAGAAGAAGTTATCTAGGCTGTGAATCGATGCGCCACCATTAATGTTAAAGATATGAAATATACGATGTATAAATACGATTTTTTTTTATTACATGCTCTTTATCCTCATTAAATTTTTTCTTTAGCCTTTGGCTCACGTACGAACGAGCTTTTTGTTATCGTATGCCTGTGAATAGTATTCAAGTATCATACAGGTGTGTATACTCCGTATGAAAACACAGATACGTGAATAATAAATAAAAATTACTATTACCCGTATATACTTACATTAAGATTTAAGAAATTAACGAATTATGCTTACTGAAATGATAAGTACATTAATCGTATGTGGGTGCCGGATTTCTGATATTATACCTAAGGTGAACAGGAATCATATTCAACTACAAGCATACCCATACTTCTATCAAATGTTATACCGTAAGAAAAAAAATAAATAATGTTGTGTAAAAATTAAACTGAAGGTACTTTAAACTCAATTCCGGAATATGATGACTAAACACGTGAAAAAGTTTATTTTTTTTTTTTTGTAACTGACCATCCTCCCTGATCTGATACCAGTGATTTTTCACAACGCAGTTTGAAAGAATTGCTCATACTGAAATACCTGTACAAATTGATACGGTGACGTTACCAGACAATTCTTTCGACTGGTCAATTAGTTCTGAATAATTTTAATTCTCGTTTCTTCGATATTCAATGTTATCTAGTCGAATCCCATTGCAGATATTTAATATCACGTATCAACCAGCTGTTATACGGTCCGGAAGGGTGGTTACTGCGGTTTGAACTGAGCGAGACTACCTGCAAACCAACCACTCGAAAATAGTTGGCTAGTAATTAGTATAGGTTCAACAGAGAATGGTGAAAATGAATCTACTCGAACAACGCTCCAGTCTCGGAACCTTCATCACTGCGACGTTTGTCTGTCCGAAAAGCAAGAACTACAGGAAATTGGAAATTGAGAAGGGAATTAGAAGAGGCTCTCCAAATCCACGCACTTCATCTATCCGTAGGTATACCTTATATATTATACCATTTGCGGTAATTTCTGGCAATCACTCTAATCTTTTTTTTTTTTCACCATTACGGATACAACCTTGTGTGAAATATTGGCAATTGCAGCTAGACAACTTATCTCCGCACACACTTCCTAAAAGTATTTGCATTACAAATTTCTGATACGGAAGTTCGATTTTCATCTAATATACGTACATCCGTGGATACTCACACATGTAGACCCTAGGGGCTGGCGCATTTATCGCAAGGGTTACTTAACTGATTAGCTTTCACGTAGTTTATTCCGGTTCGTACAGATTATCGTTGGATAAGTGTCGCTCTATATTCTGGACACACTCTAGTGGGTTTTAGATCAGCCTAAATCTTTGTATCGCCTATACCTGTGTACCATGTGGGAAATTTATGTTATTTTTTACTTTCGAAAATTGTCCTCGAATTATGTAGCTATCCGTCAGGGTGTCAATTTAACTTTAACTCGTTGAACTACTCCGATGTTCACGCAGAGTGGGCTCAAGAGTGTAAGTACAACGAAACTTGAAACCAGGCGTCACATAAAACGAAATCCGCTGGGCAAAGAACTGCGGTGGGAGTGGAGTATTATAAAAAACTTTTAAGTTGTAACATAATAAATGAATAAATATAAATAAATAAATAAATGAATAAATAAATAAACGGAGAACAACCGGTGGAAGAGTTGCGGGTTGGCTGCAATCTGTAAAGTATTAGAGAAAAAATGGAATACGGAGCGAAACACACCTGGTAAGATTCTGGAAAGTGACTGTATAATACCAACAATAGATTTTTTTTTTTAACATGCGATTCACGTTCGAGGAGGTAGATTATTCCCGACTTATTTGTAGTTGAGATGCATCGCCTTACCCGGTTTCTGAGGACGTTCATTTCTCAGTCAGGGTCAGATCGCTAAATTGTGGAACGTGCAACGATATAGGTACAACGGTGAACTTTAGTCGAAGACGAAATGAGAATTCAGATTCAACAATATCATGAAGAAAATATGAAAGAACATGATGAATTCCTTACCATTAATATTCGCGAATAGTGTAGAGCACCCAGGAAATTACATATTTAACCGTCGTATCTCCTCAAACAGTGCACGGGTAAAACTAATTTTCTCAACATGCAGAGACCAGAATAAATCAAACCTCGAAAGACAAAGTTAGGCGTGTTCCGTGTTCTCTTACTGCACAAGTTGCTGCTCCTGGTTCTGCGGTCTCTGGAGCTACATATATTTATAAACGATATATATTCAAGCACAGACACTCAGACAACGCGTATAATCTGCATATACGCGTATACCTGCAGTATATCTGTAGTTGGCGCGGAGCTAGATAGACTTTATAAACGTTATATCCATCCATCCATCTACCTGGTGGTGGTAGTAGAACGTGCCTACATTCTCTCGGCATTTCTCTGCAGGTGCCCTTACACACGAGAAACCAGAAGCGAGGAAACGTAGGGCGAGGTAACGCGAGGCGTTACTCGAGGGCCTCTTCATAGAAGGTGGTGTAGCTGTTGCTGCTGCCTCCAGACTTTAGGTATGCGATACATGGAGATAGCGCATGTTAAATTTACCTGTGTACGTGCGTGTACGGAATAGACTTGAAGAGTTAGCTATGGTTAATAATAACGGCGTACATAGTTGATAATAATTTCAAAAGTGTTGGTGCGCGGCAATCTTGTCTGCAGCCTTGCGTAATTTCACTGCAGCTAGCGCTGCACTCCGTGCGGTTTCTCCTCATAGTTACATGCCGTACTTACATCTATACATAGGATATGATATAATATAAGTAAATGTTCAGGTCGGGAGTTTGATACTATGTTATTACCTATATGGTGAAACTCTTTGTACCTCTTATCATTTCATACGAGAGTTAGAAAATACGTCGAAAATATTAGAAAGATTTGAAAAAAGGAAAAAACTAGCCACAGGTACAGCGATCACAATCTTACGCCGATACTTTATAAAGGAGAAGGGTACCCTGTTCTGAGTTTGTGTTCTGAGGATCCAGCCTTGAGGGCAAACTTAGAGTCGAGCTGGAAACGAAACTACGTACAAAGAAGGAAATGGCATAACGCCAAACTACAAAAAATAGAACCATTTGAAACGCTGTATGGTGTATAAGAAGGAGAAGCTGGAAAATAAATGAATGAAATTTAACGTCTGGAGTAGTCTGGACCCAACGTTCTTTATTTTATTTTTCATTCCCTGGCTTTGATTCCGGAGCACCCCACATATATTAACGATCGGTATCGAACGAGGGTATGTATTTATGTAAGGAAAGCACTTTACGGCCGACTGAGAATATAAGTATCGAAAGGATTTTAGATTGTATGATAATCATTTTCAACTCTCGCGTAAGTTGCGTAAGCTAAGCGAAATTAAACGTCAGACGTGTATTATAGTGTGCCGGTTGCTCGTTACGTATTCGTAGCGAATTTGTTCACTGGAATATGCGTCGGATTTATATTCTCAACGTGTTTCGCACGTCGAACGATTCAACGATCACATCTCTTCTGGTACTCCATACTACTCTCCAGGAAAACCTGATGATAGAAGGACGCGGATGACTAACTCAAATAATGCGCAACAGTCGTCGAACGATTTTAAATAACATGTTTGTCTTAGCGTTTCCTCCGTAAATCCCGTGGGTTTATTCCTTGGTATCCGAAACCTCCCGGAGGTTCGAAGGACGTTGGTAAGGACGCGTAGGACGCACACGCGCGTGAATCTGCAGGTGTCTCGATAAGCCCACGCGACTTCCTGTATTTTAAACGAAAACAAACCTGCGCGCTCCCTCGACTCCACAGGAACGCAACTGACCCAACCCAGACCTGCTCTGGAATGCAGACGTTTGAGGTGCGGTTTTATTCCTTTCAATCTACTTATAACCTATTCCAAGTGTAAAACTAACGACGCCGAGTATCCTCGTCGGGCCAACGCCGCGACGTCCTTCGTGAATGTTCTCCTGCATTTATTATTTTTTCTTATTCAGATTTCATCGCGACGATCCCAAAACCGTTACACGAGACGAGCCTGGTTTCGTACACGGTATCCATGCACCTGTAATTCTTTGAAGAAAAAAGATTCGCATCCATTTTATCCCGGTTTTCATTCATCCTTAGGACATTGTACCGCGATATACCCGCAGGGGTTCGAGTAGAATGGGAGTGTAGAGATCAGAGCGATGCAGGATAGTCGGAATAGCGATTTTCTTCCCTCCTATGGAGAAGCACCGCGCCGCGTCTGGTTTTCTTCGCTGTATTATATATATAAAGGTAGCTTATTCTATACGTATATTACGCGTAGCGTTCGTTCGTTGGGTCCTCGTATCTCTGATCTTTGAAATTGATTCTCTCGCAGGCTCCAAGGCTGATCTTCGTCCGTCTCGCTCTCCCCATTTTCATCTCTTTCTCTCGGTCCCTGTGTGGAACAGAATGAGGGAATGGGGCCACGGAACAGAGTTGCCAGTCATTCCCACCGCTATCAATCTAAATCACCCACATTTTCGTGGCCTCAGACATTAGTCTCTACTTACCGCGGGGTTGCGGATTTATCAGAGGGCTGATGTAAGACACTCGGTGATCGCTACGCTCCTCACTAGCTCCGAATCCCAGAGCTTTTCACTCCGTTATTATTTTGTACATCGCCGCGTCGTACGGTAACTAACAGTAAAATAAAAATACTTCGTTTCACCGGTAGTATTTGAATCGAATCACGAGATTGTATTTCGTAAACCTCTGCCACTAATTTTCCGACTTTTTCAGGAAAAAAAAAAAAAAATAAGTAAAAAAGTAAACCAACGATCGGTCGGTCCTAAAAAAATCGGTTTTCGTTCCTGTAGCTCGGAGACCTAATTCGATACAATGGCTCTTTCGGAGCTACAGAGTCGTAGGATATACCTGATGCAATTACTATATTGGAGTTTGGTTAGCGATCTGATAAAAAAAAAAAAAAAGAAGAAGAAGAACAGAGAAAAGATATTTGATCTTTATGTGATACAGTAAACTCATTTTCATGGTCGGACAGATTTATTTTATTTCGAGGGAGACAAGAAGAAGAAGAAGACCGATCCGTATACATACATACGATACGCGACCGCGTTGTTGTACGTACGACGTGACGTATGGGAAATTTGACGTGTATAACTTCCGGTAGGAATTTTCGTTCCCCTCGACCCCCTGTTATAGGGAATATAAGGTGCGAGACATCTTGAAGAGGTACAAAGAACGTCGGGCAGGTATCCATCACGTTAGCCGTCAGTGGCACGGTGGATTAACTTCGCTGCACGCTTCGGGAGATATTACATCCGATATAAACGGAAATACGATGTTCCACCTCAATTGGTGCTCGCCTCTCTTTCTGCGCCTACCCCTAACTCCCGACCCTCGGTTTTGCGGGGTACGCCGTACGTATATAGCCGCGTATCTTGATACCGCGTCATATGTGTATACGTGGTAGCGTGTGTTTCGTATTATACAATAAACTCTTTTCACCGAAGATCCCACGATCCGCTGAGATCAATTTTCCACCCACTTCTTATACGTCCGAATAATTTCACTCGGATCTCGTACTCCGTGTTGCGGAGTACCGGAAACAACTCCCCTCTGTAATACCGTCGACATTGGTTAGGGACCAAACGACCCTGTCGATCGTCCCTCTAAAATCTTAGCTCCGATCGATGATAATCCACGCCACTAATATTCTCTGATATTTTATGCTTGTCGCCGTCGTAAATTGAAAATTTAACGAGGCAATGCGAACTTCTTCCCATCGTACGGTGATTTGAAAGTTCGGCGAGTCTATGAAATTTGCAAAGATCCTTACGAGGAGAAGAAAACTTTCGCACACCTCACAGATATCGCGTATAACTGTAACAGCTATATGGTGAGTACGTAGGATATGCGCGGGAATTTTCTTATTTTTACACGGTTCTTAATCGTTTCGGACCGATGAACGCGCGCGGTAGAAAATTGCACATTGTGTATAATAACGCGAACGGATCGCGTCCCCGCGACAACGAGATTGAAAAAAAATCAAATAAAAATTCAGCACCCCGCCACGATGGTGAGAAATACAAAAGAGATCGTTGAAATATTAGGGAAGATACGAACTCCGGTTCGCCCAAAGATAATAAGAATAAAGAACCGTCCACTTACGTAGAGACCGCGTGACGCGATCGACAAAGGCAAAAATCAATCAATCGGCGATGTCAATAGGCATTAATTCCTCGTTAATACATATCTATATGTAGTAGATGTATAGTATATGCGAAGGTGAATGTATAAAAAAAAAAAAGTCGAAATAATTCGCAATGGGAATGCGAAGCAGCAGACAGCCAAGAGAGCTCGTCGATCATTTCGTTTAGCGTTACGTTGCGTATTTCGAAGATAAAAAAAGGAATAAATAATAAAAAGAAATAAAAAAAAAAAACGGAAAAAAAAAGGAATCTGCGAATTCCAATCGTATATTACAGACGATATTTTGCCAGGGATAGAATAATATCGTGGCGTTGCCCAAAAGTGATATCTTCCGTTCGGCGTAGAGATTCCCAATAGGCGAATACGTCTCTTCTTTCTATACCTATACGTCATACATAATTTATGTTCCTGTTATGTTTCGTTCTCTCCTCTATTTCCTTCTCATCTCTTTTTTTTGTTCAGGACGTTCTCCGCACTGAAACAAGCTACCCGCTTTTGAATTTAGCGAAAACTCTTGAATTTGTCGGTCGATTGCCTTTGTTCGGAAAATTGTTCGTCGACAAAGAGTGGATAAGGACATGCAGGGAAAATGAAGAGTGACGAAATCGAACGACCGTACAATTAACACGCCTAATCAACGACCGAGGAAGAATTACACAATTACCGCGTCGATGGTTCGAAAATAAATTCGTGTAGATCGATCCTCGATACGATCGTCCACCGCTACACCGTTATAGTTTCTTCTTCGTACCACACCATGACCATAGTAACGTTCGATGCGCCGTGTGCCAATTTCTCTCGGTGATCATCCAGCTCCGTGGCCCCGCTGAACAGCCATCGGTTCTCTTCTCTCCTATAGGTACGGTACATAATTCCCCAACGTTGTTACATACGTTGAATTTCTTTACGGCTGCATCATCGCGTGGTATGAACTGTTGTTGGAAGTTCGTTGCTTCCATAGAGTAGAAAGGCTTCGTTACACGGTACGGTACGTTCGATCGTACGAAGGCTGACGTTACGTCATGCGGGCCGAGAGTAACGAGATTAAAATTGTCGCAAAAAAAAAGAAAAAAAAAAAAAAAAAAAGTGTTGCGGCGGGACCTTGTCAAATTCGAAAAAATGATCGATCGAAGCTCGGAGCGTCCGCGTAAACCGGTGTAAGAAAGTGGTACACACTCGCAATTGTCCTCGGGGATGTATATAATATAATATAATACAGCGACGAGCGTGTCTTCGTACGTACGTACATTATAATTTGAACGTGCCGGAAGAATGGAAAAAGGGTCAACGTCGCGTATCTATAAGCGAGGAGAGCTTTCCCCGCACGACATTATCGGGTTTTGCTTCGAGTACGACGCGACGAGTATATCGAGAAATGTACACGTAATATCGGATAAGTACGTATCATTATAGAGAAAACTGTGCGAGTCTCGCTTGTCTGTTCTCGGTGCTCGGGCATCGCTGAAAATCACGAGAAGAGGAACTTCGGTATTTACAAAAATTGCGCCATCGTGACCGCGACGACTTTCCCACGTGATGAAAAAACGAAGCGAGTACGCGTGAGGCGTTTGGAAGTACGTCGATAATTTCAACGTGTAATCTTCGCGGTTGCAGTTTGCCAACCTTGTGTTACGTTCGTTAATATGCGTACATACATCTATTCGTATATAGATATATATGTATCCCTTATTTGGCGAATACCGCGTGCGAACGTGGACCATATATCGCGTGTTTGGGAACTCGCGATGGACGGGCGAATGCGGGGTAGCCTATTTTCCGACCATGTACATAGGTGTGTCCGCGTGTATAGGACATACATCTCGGAGAAATAGCGAGCACCGGCTAAAGAAGGAAGCCACCGCAGCACCGGCAACCAACCCCCTGTACTTTTGTCTGCTCATCGTTATTTTCCTCCTCGCAACCTAGAATATATACCTACATCCTACGTATATATATATATGTATATACCTATACATACTTTCATGCATACATGTATATGTATGTACGTATGTACCAGCCCGCGTGTACTTTTAGTTTACTCGGCGTTATATTCCCCCAAGAGTTAACCGGAGCGAAATGTGCAGGCTACGCCGAGACCCGGGACCGAGATCGAGACCTCAAGAATTTTATACGCGTAAGAATGTGTGCCGCGAAGATAAAAAGATGTTTTTTCGTTTTTATTTTTCACTCGTTTTTTTTTTTTTTTCTCTCATTTTATTTCTCCACGTAGAAAACCGAGAGCTCCCCGAACGTCGATGTGTAACATATCCGACTGATTAATCCGCATTCGCGAAGGAGTGCGCAAACGGTATTTATTTAATAATTGTGTGAAAATTTTCGAATATTAAATTTTACCTGCGCTCGAGAAGAGGAGTGTACGTACGTACGTAACTCTGATAGGTATGTATAGTATGCATATTATTCGGTAGAGAATCATCGGTTGAACGCGAAACTCTTTATGTATAATTCCTATATAGGTGAGTTTCATCTCGCGCGACAAAACGAGCGTTGAAAGTACCGTTAGCAAAACTTTAGCGGTTCCAACGTCGGAAGAAGTCGACGGTAGCTTCTTCTTCTTCTTCTTCTTCTTCTTCTTCATCTTCTTCTTCTCGTATACCTCTCTTCCGCGACTTTCTTGGGTTGCCTTTGCGGTGTTACCCGGTTTAATATATTACCGACGGGACGAAGAGCGAACGAACCGAAGGAAACTCCATAATCCATTTGAAATTCCATAAACCCCGACCGCGGAAACTCGCCTCGCCTCGCCTCGTCGCTTCGTATCGCCGAAGCACCCACTACTACCACCACCCGACACAGTTTTCATCTCACGCTTTCCGACCATTTGTCCTTGCAAAATGCCACTTACACCTATACCCACCTATACACGTATCCCTGATAACTTACAACTCGCCGCCTTTACTCGACACGTCCGCTAAGCAAATTCGAAACCTAATTCGTTCCAGGGAATAAAAAAAACTGAAAAATATCGCACCGCGACGTACACGCACGCGCGTGTTCTATACTCTAGCGCCCCCGTGATAATTTACACGCTCGGTGACTAATGAGTTATCCCAATTATCGAATCAACCCCCGCAACTTCACCTACGGGTGGTCACGCGTGCATCGGTGTACAGAGAAAGCTGCATCCGCCGCTGTTGCAGTGTCATCTGTCAACCGAGCGGTTCCAGTCCCGCCGTGCGGTTATAGGATTTTCCTGTATACCCGTACAACGTATCCCACGGGCTTTGCCGCTTGAAATCGAACGATAAAACGAACCGCGCGTACCTACCTATACAGAACCCGGATCACGCCCAAAAAATCTGGAGGTAGTTTAACGCGCGGGGATATTCGAGCTATCGGGTACACACGCGTATTTTCTTATCAAAGTTTCAGAGTCGATTCGGTAGCTGAAATCCATCGGCGGAAAATTTAGAGAAAAACTGCACACGTCACGTCCGAATGTACACGGTTCTCATGTACGTACCCAGACGTTCGATTTTCACATCGAACGTGTTCACGTGTGCGTGCGCAACGTGATTATCATAGAGTCGCCAGTTTTAGAGCTACTGCATTCCTGCATTAATTTCCATAATCCTGTACGGATTAAAATAATTATATTGTCAAACAATTGAATAACACAACGACGTCTCGTAACCGGCCTCCGGTGAGATCATGCCCGCCGTCGATTCTCATTACATCGTATGATACGATATATTCCGTCACCCGAAGCGATGCGGAGCGTTTTAAGGTCGCAGGAAATGATTTTGTCATCGTGTACTCCATATGAATCGATAGAATTCGCCTAGGTGGAACAATGTGACGGTTACGTGATCGGATTCCGATCCTAAGTGCCGACGATATACCTTTTCGACAAAGGTAACGTGAAAATTGAAAAATTTCAAAGTTGGATAACATGATACCCGTGCGTACGGAGGTATATACCTACGGTATACGGTACACATAATGTAATACAAGCCCACCCCGCATCGCGTCGAGTCTGAAGAACGTCTGGGTGTTTTTAAGAGAATTGCTAAAAACTTTGTTTTCTGTACAGCGCGAGACTTTTGCGCGGAGGAGAAACTTTGTGAAATTACTTGAAGAATTTCAACCTGTGCAGTTGAAGCTGCAGTAGAGGCGATACCTCAAAGTAGCGCAAACTCTCGATGGAGTTATCTTCTGTACCCGAACTCGTACGCGCGTACGTCGATGTACGAGACGAGCCGTTGCGAAAAGGAAATCGAAAAACAAAAACCGAATTCGTCGTTCGAAATATAGAAAATTTGGCGCTCGAACGCCGTCTCTTTTTCTCGTACCGTAGCGTCGTAAGATTTCACTTCAATGGCATTAAGCGCGCGTTAATGTACGTACATTCCGCATACGCCGATCCAAAGTTTGATTTCGCAGCACGTGCTTGGTAAATTGTAGCGCGTGAATCGCGGTTGATGCACGCGCGTATCCCGATATACCCCTGCACCCGTATGTGTCGCGAGTCGCCGCGTTTGTGCGCGCGAACTTGAATGGATCTTTGTTCCGAACAATCATCCTCTTGTCTCGGATCTCTCGAGTAGTACACACTTCGTACGCGTGCGTATGTGCCGGTATACACGCTACGCGCTTCTTACAATTGGTGAGTTTCTACCTACACCGCACGTGTTGATGTACGAAACATCGATTAAAAAGTGACGACGAGCCACCCCACTTTCTTCGCTTCTTCGCAACTCCGCGTCGTCGTTACACACGATGCAGGGGATGAATTAATCCGCTCGCTTCTCGACGACGTAACGCGCTACGGTATTGATAATACAACGATAACGATTCACTACCGAGGCGTTCCTACGAATTACTCTTATGGTTATCGTTATCCTTATCCGATTTCATTCGCGTTCGCAGTCGTGTCTCTCAGAATTTTGAAACCGCGCGCGGGGTATTTCTGTTCCCGATTTTTTCACGAGATAGCTAAACATACGTGTGTTATACACTGGGACTCCGTAGTGTTCTCCTCTTACTTTATACTAACCGGGACAAACAGCGAGCGGCGCGATTGCGTGGCTGCCCTCAGGATAAAACTCTACTCTTAAACTGTACAGATATACTGTATAGGTATATACCTGTGTATTCGTATATACATATATAAACTAGTTGAAAGTGCACAAGACGCGTTTACATTATACTCGTATAGGCTTCGTGTTCTATGCAGGTTTCAACTCCATTACACCGTAGTGCTCGTGACCTATTCAACGCGGTGTCTACGATAATAATAATAATGATAACGATAATGACAATAACAATCGTATCGAACACGCTTTTATAAGGCGACGGTGTACACATACAGCGTGTAAGTGGTACGTACGTACGTACGTTGAACGCCTATTTTCGAAGGTTGAAATTCTTTTTTTCTTTTCATTTATCTATAGTTTTCGAAAAGAAAGGACTCCGCGTCGATCATCACCGATCACCGTATAATACATATACCTATATGTGGACGATCAAAATGGTAGCGCGTTCAATAATTGAAACAATCTTCTAATGGGGAGTCGTTCAACATCGTTAATGTCCGCGTCTAATGGGAAACGAAGACAATTAAACGACCAAGTACATTTGCTGATACGTTTCAATTAGCGGCTTCCAGACGATCGTGTTGGATCGAAAAATTGTGGCTTAAAAATTCGTCGAATCTTAAAGATCGAGGCCTGATCCAACGGACCAGAGGATTAGAAATTGCTGAAATCTCGCAAATTTTATCCAAATGCAACGTAACTTGATCGTTGCTATCTGTAACGTACCTACAACATACCCGGCAAGCTACGTTATTCGATGCCGCAGGCGTCGCGGCGCCTGACAGAACGGAGAACGTCGGAGCGTCGCGCTGTCCAAGAATTGAGAGTAGAGTCGGTTCAGTTGTGGCGCGCGCGCCGTCTCGAACGGGTGGAGTATTTTTCGCGTGTATTTTCGATCGGTCGTTATCAGTGATTTTTCAATTCTTCATTTCCAAATTTAGTCTGATCTAAATTTTCGGTATGCTTGTCACGTGATTTTGTGTACGGTATAAAAGTCCGTTCATTATTTGGTGTGTTTGAAAAGTTGTTTCGTATAAAAGTTTCGCCATTGTAATACGTATACGCGTAAAGTGATCGAAAGGAAACAGTGATCATCGGTAAGAAGAGATCGGCTGGTCCATTTGGACGGAGAGAAACTTGAGGTACCGAAGAAATTTTTCTTTTTTTTTTCTTCTAATAATTCTTCCCCCTCAAATTTTTTGAATACCCTATGAAGTAAGATACGAAATAACGTGTTCCTGCGTCAAAAACTTTTTTTGATCGCAGATATGGGATACTCTTTCCTTCCGTTTTATCGCAACTTTTTCTGACCCTAATCAAACGTCTTTCAAAAACTTTTTTCCTCGCCGAAATTTTTTTTTTTTTTTTTTTGTCACAGTCAACTCTGAAACAATAAATGAAATGAATTCTATCATTGCTTTCGTTCATTTCATTCGGTCGCGATTATTTATTCCGTACGCGGATGTCGATATGGGACGAGGGAATGTTGAATCCTTTTTTTTGTACTTGTTGTTGTTTTTTTTTTTTTTTTTTTTTTATTTTCTCACCGGGTATGTTGCCGGACACGTAGGTGATTTCGTTGAGCCAGCTCATCTCAAAAGTTCTGTATACGTGTGTATACGCGGTATATGCTGTTGCCGAAAGTAAGACGAAGGAAGACGCGAGAAGAAGGGAGAGCGAGAAAAAAAATTAAAGAGACACAGGTCTTTAATCCGTATAAACATCACGAGCGGCTCAAGGACCTGAATTTTAAGGAAGTTTGTTCCCGCCTTGTATTATACATGTAACTATGAAGATTCATAGTCCGTGGTTATAGCCGTGTTAAGGAGCGAATTGTCTTGTTTGCGTCGAAAGGTCCAGATTATCAAATTTCTAGGGGTTGATGGGAGAAACTACAAATTTTCAAAATGTAGGGGAACTCGGGGCGATTTGGGATATTTGAGAAATCCACGAGAACAAAAAATTGAAAAGTTTTAAACACAGAATACTTTTTAAAGTTCTTTTCGATCATATTAAAAAAAAAATTTTACAAAATTTATGGGGTACCCCATTCTGCACCGCTGCCCCATATTGCTCCGCGTTCCCTCTATATACGCTCGGATTTTTGTTGAAATTTTTCTGGAATAAGAATCACATTCTATTCGCTCACAATGCGGCTCAATATTCCATCCAAAAAACTCGCAAAAAACTTTTTGAGGCAACAGTGCGTAGTGAAATTTTTTACTCAAAAAAATGTCGAAATTTCATACAGCGATCTCGTACATGTTATGCGACTATAAAATCTGGGGATGTAACGGAGAACGAATGGGTGAATTGAGAAAAAAAAAAATGAAAAATGAATAAGGTGGAAAAAGGTATGGGGTGTATTGATATACATACAGATGCGCGCATATACTTACACTATGTGCGGAAATGTGAAAACGTAACGAAGTAATGCTCGTACTTACGATCCATAAAAATCTATTCAAATCCACGCTTGAGGTATATTCCTATATTATGGACCATCCAGTTTTCAAATGACGCTGCAAGGGAGAGACGACCCCAGTGTGTTATGTGTACATATATATTTTGTAATTTAGTTCTTCCGACTGCTGTCTATACGCGCGTATTATACACTACACGTACACATACATGACGTCCCTCTTCCCTTTTCGCTTCAGGATCGGTGGGGGGGTGATGTACTTCGCGCGCCATTTCCTTCTGACGAATATCTTCGGCAATGTGTATAATTCAAAGGAACAAGAAGTTCGGGGTTCTTTTTCTTTTATTTCTACTCCCTTCATGAATAATTCAAAAAAAAAAATAAAATAAGACGAATTTTGAAAAGTCGAGCGACGCGGATTTGTGGTATAGAAATTACCGTACCCCCGTGCACCGTAATTGAACGCTTTGGGCCACGCGCGCATTATCACGCATTTCACTCCATCTATGCCTGATCCGATTGTAAGGTGAGCCAGAATTTACCCTTGACTCTCGCCTCTCGCCTCTCGCCTCTCGCCTCTTACCTCTTGCCTTTTGACTCCTTGCCACTCGCTCTCGAGGTACTTCGCATTTTGCGTCGTCTCGCGAAGAAAGCCGGCCGCGTGAATTTTGAGGGTGAATTCCCTCAAAGCTTTGATGTGTGTTTCTCGCGAGACCGCGGCTATATATATATACAATATACATGTACGTATAATAGACCGGGTTTCGTATACCGCCTGCATGCGTCGCGTTATCAGATTCTCTCTCACCCCAATTAAAGTCGTTTGAAATGCTCCGATGGTCTAGTTTTTATTCATTTTTTTTTTTTCCTTTCATCCTAATTTCAGTTTCTTTCGTTTATCCGGACGTAGAGTATCAAATACATGCAAGTGTGAATACCCATGGTTGATTTCTATATTTTCTGATCCTATTTCTGACATTCATTTTCGAAGGTGGATAATTGGATTGTTTTTAATTTTGGAATCTTTTTCCACCGAGGTATAGCTGAATAAATGTCAAACAGGAATTTTTGATGACGTTCGAGATAGAAGCGATATTTAGATGCCATCAACCGAAATCGAATTGAAAGTAAAGTCGACTCGAGAGTTTGGAGGTGAATGCCGCTAGAAATTTGGAATGGTATTTTAGTGGTATATTTTACTCTCGATTGCACAATTTTTGTTTCTCCGTTTTATCGGGGCGAAAATATCAAGAGAGGTGCGAAAACGTGGGAATCTATACAGTTTCTAAATTATGTAAATCGTTGCCTTCGAAATTTCGATTTTTTAAGTCGTATGTAATGAGTTTTCGAAATACAGCTCGCAAGAATCTTCGAAACATCGTAGAAAAGTTTCATAGACTTCCGACGTACGTATGTATGTGCCAAAATTCAGACTCAACTTCAATCAGAAACCTATCGAGTCTCGGATGGCAATTCGAGTCCAGATTCGATTATGGCACGTGCCGCGTTAATTACCTTTCGGTGTAGTTAAAACCGTTCCATAATCGTCATCTGCATCGTTAATCGTTGACACTCGTATACCATATGTGTATTGCATGTATATTGTACACGTTATGTACATGCAATACACTATACTACGTGTATACCATTACGTGCACACTTTAATCATAACCCTTCGCACTCCAGAATCGTTCGATCTTGAATTTATATGCAGTCACGCTATTTCTTACTCACACGAAACACTTCTAAACGCGTGAAGTAATCCCATAAATTTATTAAAAATTATACGTACCCCTCTTTTTTTTCTCGTTCCAACTGTGTTATCGAAAAATAATTAAACCATTGCATTTCTCTGAAATTTATATTTCTATATTTGACGACGTTGGCGCGGAATGACATGGTGTATTACCTAGTAGAAACGAAAAGAAAAAAAAAAGCGAAAAGTTTCATTATTGTTCTATCGTTAAGCCACTTAATACGGTTTTCCCCTCGTTACCTATGTATAAACATCACCACGGTGTGTTACTCTCGAGGGTAACTTTACCTCCCCTAATTTCGAAAACCGTAAGACACTTTTTCTCGTTTCCGTATAGTTACCGCCGTCGTTTTTACGATTTTCCTTTTAAGAGAAACAAATGTGATTCGTAACCTCGCTCTTTTCTCCCTCACGTCGCGTCGTCCGATCCCCGATTCACCTGTACATTCAACACGAAATCCGAAAAGTTTATCGGGGATTAGATAGAACGATAAAACTATTTGAAAAACTGAACGTGTATACAACACGTATACGGTACCTACAGTTAACCGATCTCATTCGGAGAGTATACATGTATATATAGTGGGTGGACGTACGCGCGTATCCCTTTGAAATCCATTTTTTGTACGTTGAATTTTTCGTTTCTCCTTTTGATTTTATTTTATCGCGGGATGGGTTGCGGTGGGCAAGCCAGGGGATAAAGTTACCGTTATCAGGACAGTAGTCTGCAACAGCAACAGCAACCGCCACATGCATGTGGCCGAACGGCATTCTTGAATTTTTATACACCGCGGTAGTTAGGGGATTTGAATGCGTACCGACAACACCAGGTAGAGAATCCGGTTTTAAAGCTCGGAACAGCTGCCGCTGGTTTAACAAATTTTCTTCTCCGCTTCTTTTTTTACCTTTTGTTTATCCAGTTTTTGTTTTTTTTTCTTTTTTCTTTTCAAGCGATCCCGAAATCATTTTGTATATTTTTCCGAACACACGGAAAATCATGCTTCATCGGATTGAACGAAATCGATTCTTCTTTCCGAAATATTACCGTATTTTGGTATTCATTTTTTCATTTTTTTTTTTTTTAAGTTCTTCTGCGCGGAATGGTTACGGCCGTAAGTATTATACTCGAGATGATGAGGATGAAATACGCGAGGTGTGTAGGTATAATGTACATAACGTCCCGTTACAATCTTATACGTGCTTATTCAGGATTCCGGTATTAGTATTACACGGAATTCATGCAATAGAGTTACACACACACGTGTACGTACCACCTTACACCTGTATACATAGGTATGATGTATGTAACTAATATCTTCGGTGTAATAACACGTGTGTACGAGAGAATTGCGCGCACGGCGTATAAGTGAGAATATGTAATCATATAATCATAGGAAATGATCGTTTATTAATCATCGGTTTGAATATGAGCTGCGCACCGTTCGGATCGACTTTATTTTATTTTATTTTTTTTCATTTTCCTCTCTTTTCTCTCTTTGTTCCGGAATTGGCAGTGATGTAAAAAACTAGAAACAGTGAGGTAATATTGCATCCGAACCTGCACAAACTGCACAACGGACGGTTCACGAAGTATTATTTTACGTCGAAAGTATGTAAATACATATTTGAAATATTTGAATAAGGACATAAGCATATACCATAAATATGCGGTATATAAAGGAGGGAGGATATTGCTGCGTGAGTTTAACCTTTGGGAAATGCGAAAACTCCACACAAGCCTTTGGGAAACGACACAAAGAAATAGGGATCATTCTGCAGGGGATATATTTCGGTCGTTTTATGATTTTATCATTCACTTGAAATTTTTCCGATCAATTCATTGCTTTTAATTCGCCAAACTACCCCATGCACATCTGTACCACCTCTTCCCACACGTGGCAGTTGATGCGATATCAGACAGTCCTGGTAATCATTCTTCGTAGTTTTTTTTTTTTATTCAATTTTATTCAATCACTTGCTTGATTTTTACCGCTCTTTAATTTTTTAATTTATCCTCATTCATCGCATCGAATTCGTATAGCTATATACTATACGTATCTGTGGGCATATGGCGCGTACCTACACATACCTGTACACCTCGTCCATTTGCTACGGTTGAACGAAACCGAACAGATCCGACGGAGAAGACCGTGTGGAGGGCAACGGGACGACGAATACATACCACATACCAACTACCTAACTGTACACACGTTCGAAGTTACATGATTTTTGCATTACACGTAATGTGTAAATAGAGTCGACAGACAACCGCGATAAACGTATAGAGTATATACCCACTCTGTATGTACAGCGCGGATACGTGCGCCTAACAAAATTCTCGAAAGCCCGAATTTTATATCCTCCGCGTGCAGGTGTACGTATGTAAATGTGTAATTGCTGCACTGCGATGCATTAGATTAAATTTTATTTTCAAGCTACAATATCCGGTCCTAACGATTATTACATTCACAAATACAGTCGTACACGAATATCATATCTCTTGGATTAAAAAACATTTTAGCGTCCATTCAACGCACCTCGATACACGCGTATATTCGACGGCACATCATCGATTAATTAACATTTGACAGATTTTCGATTTGCAAATCATATTATAATAAGCACTCACCGTCATTCTACATTTTCTACACTGACCATCGCAGCTGTATTACGGTCTGACACGGTTTCAATTTTTATTCGAAAGTGGTTTTTTTCGATGCCCCCGCGGATTTCGTTATAATTTGACAAAAAAAAAAAAAGGATGTCTTTATACCTATGTGAATAATATCTTGATAAATCTTACAGACCGTGAGAGGGGAATTTCGTCAAAAATAAATGTCGTATAATTTTTATTTTTCGTTTTTTGTCTTTTTAATTTAGTTGAGTTAATTTAATTCTTATCCCTGAATTCAGAAGCGTATATGGATATGTATACGTACATACATGTTTATATTACACATGACATACTCGTGTATATATGTGTCGAGGATGCGCGCACGTTTTTACGATGTTGGTTATAGGCTAGTTTCTTTTTAATTATTTTTTTTTTTTGTTCCTCTTCTTCATCTCTTTCCTGGTTTACTCCCGAGTCTTTCTCAAGGTACACCACACAACTGGTTTCTCGCTAAGAATTTCGGGTCAATCGTGGCCATCGGCATCTTCTTCACTCGACGCTGCGTTGTATGGTGATGATATTTGGTTAGAAATACATACACGTCCGATTCCTGCACTACAAACCAAAATATGTACTTTCGTATACAAATGTTGAATTCGTACATTAGTTTATATATAAAGAGATATATTTCGTAAAAGCCTTCGCAATAAAATGGATAAAATGATCATTTCTAAAGATTTTTGGTATATTTATATGCATACGCGCTGATTAGACTGGAATGAAATTAAAATTATGGATAGTTGGATAAACTTACGTGGATATATACGGATTTTTTATCTCACTTTTTTTCCACATATTTCGTTTTTCGAGATCTACACTCGTACATCGTCGGTAGATTTCACCGGTGATATCAATGCCCGGCAACGCATGTCAGGCCTGCACGGGTTACGATCCGCAGCGTCGTCGGGACATTTGACTTTGTGACTTTTTATTCGCTAATGCTTCTCCAGTTTTTGCAAATTCGTATTTCTGATCTGTTCGTGTAATTTGCATTCGAAAGGGACAGTCGGTTCTCAGTTGAGATTTTATTCGTCCGAATGAATATTCATAAATGGAAAAATACATACAAGAGTGAGTATAGGTGAAGAAGTTTGGAATATTCCGATTAGATTTTTTTTTCAAATAAATTTTTCTTTCTATTTCAAATAAACTAATTTTTTCTCTCCAAAAAATTGTCCCACACATTTCGCCAGCACTTATATACGCCGGTGAAAGCTCCATAAAAAATTAATAGATCAAATTTCTGTGTTTTTCATTGAAATTCCAAAATCTTTATTCGGTAAATCGAGTGTGCGAGAAATGTAAAATATAACGGATATCATCGCGATCATATTCACACATGTACATGCTTATATACCATTGAGAAACTTTGGAGAGTTTATGTGGCGAGGCGACGCCGATGACCACGTCGAACAACACCATATGATATGAGGAGCAGGTATTCCGGCCCGAGGCGTATTCCGTATCTTTGATGGCCAGCCCGAGCAGGAAGAAGTTGGTTCGATCCATATTTTAAAGGATGAAGGTTGCCTCGTAAGCTCGCACAGCGGAAATGATTTACCGAATCTCGTCGTCCCGATGAGTTGGAGTCGTTGTCACGTTATCGTTAGATTTTATGCGATACAGATGATTCCTATTTTTTTTTTTTTTTTTCAAATCATCCTGCCTTCAGCGATCCCTGTATACAAATCTAATCTCGGATCGAAGCCAATCAGCTCAGCTGCGAGAGATTCCAGTAGTTATACACGTATCTAGGTACAACGTGCAACGAGAGGAAGAGAGAGAGAAAAATGAGAGATGGGGGGGCAGCAGTGCAGTAAATACAAATACATATGCTCGCTGTATGTGTACGTATATATATTTCTGTACTAGAGTATATACGTTATGCATACGGAGTTGAAAGGATGATCTTTACTTCGGTATCTAGTTTACGGAGATGCTGTTATATAGCTTCTCTCCGTCGTTTAATAGCAACAACGTGTATTTAGAGATCGAAGGATCGAGATCTAGATCTGATCGGTTGAGACGCGCGCACCGGCTCGCTCCAGATGCTGGAAAACCAGTTACATGCATGATTTACCTTCAGTCCGATAGTTTCTATAATAACTTACTTCGGGTATACACGTAGAGAAAAAGAAAAAGGAAAGGATAAGAAAAAATGAAAGAAAGATAACACACTCATTGTATCGAATAATAAGATGATAACAACCGTATAAATTATCAGTCATCCTTTCATAACGTATAATGACGCGATGCAAGAAAAAAAAAATTTATTTGGATTTTTTTTTTTTTGTACACCCGGTTGCTCTGATTCTGAGCTAAAGGCTTATACCTTAGTATGGCAGAATGGAACAGAAATGAACTCGCTGAGTGTACTCTGAACCATATATGTAACTACCGATTTCCCACGTATATATACTTTCTTAAATGGTTTGCGGTTACATAGAATTCGCAGAAATGCCGCAAAGGGATGCCGCCGATCAGGTGGATGAAAGGGTTAATTCAATTATGAGGTGTGAACAAGATCTTTATCAGGTGTTGACAGCTCGTCTGACACCTGCTCACAATAGGAGCAAGAAAAAAATGGGGACTGTGATTTCACACCTCTTGAACTATTAAAAAGCTATAAATTATGTTTACAATGTGGCACGTGCCATCGGTCAAAATGCCCGATGCACGTGTAAAAAAATAGGAAGTCGCATCAAGTGGGGCGAACTTCTTTTTGATTGGGTGAGCGGAAGCTTGACACCCGAACTCCGCGCGGACTGCATTTGCCCAATGATTTTTACATATGGATTTTGGTGCGAGAAAGCTCAGCGTGGTGGGAGCGTGGGACGCAAGGCGATACGCCGCGAAGCGGTAGAAAGACCAACGAGATAGAGAGCGCTCGGGTCCAGCCCGCTAAAATATGAAATCTCGGGCTACGTAACCCGCCATCACGTTTCCCGTCGTATCTCGAGAACGAATGATCGGAATTTGATGATGCATTGAAATTTTGAATACGTGATTTCGTGGCCATGGATTTTATTCATAGATTAGGTTCGTAGCTGAATTTGATCTACGGATTCGTGTTCCTGAGACCGAAATGCGTTACAAGATGTCATACGATCGATTTTTAAAATACTTAATTTTTGACCTAAAATCAATATTTTTTCCAGTTATTTTTTCATATGGTATTTTCATATATTTTGCTCTCAGAAATCCGGATTCACAAGTCAAATTGATCTATCTGCAAAAATGACCGAGTTATCGCCGAATTACCGCATTTTTTGGCATAAATTTGAGGATATCTCGAAGGGAAAAAATCGTAGCTCAATTTGGACAACGGATTCATGTTCCTGAGGTCAAAATACATAGGAAAAGTGCCATACGATCGATTTTAAAAAATAAAAATTTTTGGCCAAAATTTAAGATTTTTCCAAGGGGTACCCCTTACGATTTTTTCAAATTTTGACCAAAAATTTTTATTTTTAAAAATCGATCGTATGGCACTTCTCCCATGTATTTTGACCTCAGGAACACGAATCCGTTGTCTAAATTGAGCTACGATTTTTTCCTTTCGAGATATCCTCAAATTTATGCCAAAAATCGCGAAAAAATGGGGATAACTCGGTCATATTTGCAGATAGATTAATTTTTCTTTCGGATTCGGATTCCTGAGCTCAAATTACAACAAGATAGACTAGAAAATCAATTTTTTATTTTTGACCCCAAAAAGCTGAAAATTAGCGATAACTCGGTCAATTTTCAAGATAGATCAATTTTTCTTTCAGATTCGCATTCCTGAGATCAAAATACGTGAGAAAAGTCTCTTACGATCGATTTTGAAAATACTTTATTTTTGGCCAGAAAATCGAAAAAATCCAAAGGGAATTTTGTCGATTTTGGGTCGAAAAAAAATATTCCATTACATATGCTATTCTCATGTATTATAATCTCAGAAATCCGAATTCACAAGTGAAATTGATCTATCGGCAAAATTGTTCGAGTTATCGCCAATTTCTCGCTTTTTGAAGCATAAAATTTGAGATATCTCGATGCGAAAGATTCGTAGATTGACATTGAAAAACTTCGAGCACGCGTGTGAAATATGTGGTATACATGTAACGATATTAATTAACAAGTGTCCAGCTGATAAGTTTGCCCACGCTATATAGTATGTACTGCTATTGCTATTCACTGATTAATAATTCATAATTCATCGTCGGTGTATACAACATGTTATATAAAACTACTTTTTCAAACGGTCAAGGTATATCGTTTACACCGCAACAATTATCATCTACATCGTTATAAAAAATTGTACAAAACTTTCTTCTTTTTTTCCAACACTCGATATGATTCGTCACTCAATAGTACTTATTTTCTGCAACGTCTTCTTCTATAATGAACATATATCCACATATATCGATATGTATTTACATCAATTAAATACCTACATGCGTATTATCCATATAAAAAAAAAAAAATGATAAGAAGAAGGTAGTGAATTACTGCGAAGGTGCAGCAGCGACGACACAGAGGGTCTCTCTCGCCGATTTTTTTTTTTTTCATCGTACTTTTTCCTCTTCTGCGAGAGATTCTGATCAAAGAACCGCTTGCCTGCTCGCTGGCCGCTGTCTTGTGGCGTGTGTACGTTATAAGCGAGGAAAATGTTAAGAATGCGGAGAGTCATTTGTCTCGACGCTTTTCGATCCAACTTTTTTTGTCTTCTTACTTTTTCCTTTTTTTTTTTTTTTTTCTGGTCTCCCGTTTCACTTTTTGTATACTCTAGTTCCCCTCTTATCACGCGACGTCTGGAATTTCAACACCGACTCCACCAGCGCGTGTGAAGGAAGAAAAAAAAAACAAAGAAAATGAATAGCGAGAATCGATAAAGTCAGACCGAATGAATATGAGATCAAAATGAGATGGAAAATCATGCCGATCGTGGTGCGGGGTGAACAATTCATTTATTCACAAGTAGAAGTGAAAGAAAAAAACTGGCAAATCGGTGTCGAAATTATGAATTTCAAGTACATTTGTATGTACGTACGGTGACGCTTTCAATCCTATACACATGACGGAATCCTGCAGGTGTTGGAAGACACTCGAAAGTCGCGTCTAGTGAACAGGAAAAGCCAACTGAGGGTGTACCAAATTGCATCGAACAGTGCGGTTTTAACTACATGTAGCGTAAGTTGTATGTACGGTGTGTGTGTGTGTATGTACTGAAACTACATAAATATCGCGTTTTGCGGAGATATTGAAGTTCTCGAAGCTGTGCAACGGTGAACTATATAACTACCACTGACTGTTCAGTGTTTTCCGAGGCTACTTTCATTCCGCAAGGACACCCGGTGGGGACTTGTGCGCAAACGGTATTACGTGTTCCTGTATTTATACATCCATCTATGTAATAATATTTTATATATACCTAACGTGGGTATGTCTATTTATGATATTTATATTTTATATCTATGCTGCTACCGCTGCCAAAGCCAAAAAATACGCATAACTTCACGCTGGAAATATGTTACACACTTGCTCAGAGGATACGTCATCTTATTCGTAAGGATAAAATCAAAAGACGGTGCTCTCAAAGACCTCAATTTAATTCTCACCGTATTAGGAAGCCCATCGGGCTTAGATTCAATATTTTTAAAAATTTGGCAATTGCGATTTTTTTTTCTGATCGGACCCTCTAACTTTTGGATGATTTTGACGGTGAGTCAACCGTGACGTAGACGGATCTAATTGTAAGAAAAACACATCGTGTGAATTTCTATGAATTTTCGTCGTATCGTAGCCCACCCCGTAAGACCATAGATATATTGAACAAGACGAATAATCGAGCGAGTGATTGCCCAGCCTTATAACCTCAGAAAGTTGATAGATATCGGGTACCTGGCACTTGTTCGAACTATTGTGGTCGCTCGTATAACAGGAATTCAGAAAGGGAGGAAAAAAGGAGTGCCAAGTTTGCGCTATATACACATTGGTATGGATATACTTACAGGTGTACGTGCGGTAAATTATTGTACCTATGAAGCGAAAAAAGAATGATCTGATAGAAAAGAAAGAGAACATACGTCGCTGTTACATCCGACAATGAATGAGAATTTCACATCGATCGGAAAATTTATTTGCAGAAAGATATCATTGGGATTATTATACCGTTGAACGTGATATACCTATAGGAAGCAGATGTCGCGTAGACAAGGAGAACATTGCAACTTTAATTTCTGTATAATTTGGGTTTGGTGTGAAGAAGGATTAATTATCGTTATCGTCGTCCGAGTTTCAGCTGCGCGCTGCTGGCTTACAATTAACAGGTACTTCGAGAAGTTTTGGGTGTAAATTACACCCCATGTAATACAAGTTTCGATTCACGGTTGAGATCGAATTAACATGATTGATTAAAATCATTCTGCTTAATAGAGCTCGATGTTGAATAATTTCCATCTGTTGTTAAAGCTCACTACGTATTTCACGCACGTACAAAAAATTTAAAACAACTACCTACCCACATTTTTTTCATGGCAATATTATTTTAAGGACATTTTAATTCGCAGTATACTAAAAAGTTTCATACCTCACGCGTTGCATTTTTTTTTTTTTTCACGGTGTGTAGCGTTATATATATTCTCCTTCTCTTCGCCTAACGAACTAACGGTTTTAATTATCCTTTTCGTATCAATTATAATTTGAGAAATTCGTTATAATTATCATTGCGTATTTATAACACGACAATTAAAAGGGTCGAGCTTATGAAATTTTCACAGCCGTTATTTTCCGATTAAAATTTTTGAAAGAGAACGAGAAAAAAAAAGGACTAGAGGAAACCAATCGTTTTTCACATTCGAAAGATAACTGTACGGGGAAAATGAAAGAGGAATAAAATAAAAATGTGGACAAAAATTTAGAAAGAAAAATAAAAAAGAATGGACAATGGTCGAACGCAGTTGTAAGGTAGATAACGGTATATTTTTTTTCTTTTCTATTTTCAGGGGAAAAAGACGCGTCGCTCCGTTGGGTGACTGACTACTTTGCGGCGAGCAGCGATTCAGCGACGTCGACAATATACTCCTCTCTGTAGAAGTAAGAAAGTGGAACGACAAAGAAACCGAACAGACGGCGATCTTCGAATCGAAAAAAAAAAAAAAAAAAAACGAGAAAAAGGAGAAAGAAGAAGATTATTAAATAAAAAAAATAAAATATGAACATTGCGTGAAGAAGTGGAGTATAACAAGTCAAGATGGAAACCGAAGAACTCACTCGACTGGTCGACGGTATCTACAAAGTAAGTGCATAACCATTTCCATCGAATCAACATAATTTTGGGCATATCGTAACTCACTCATTTTTCTATCTTCTATTAATGCTTAATTCTCTTTCATATTACAAAAAGAAAGAAGAGAAAGTGAGTGAAATTTTTTTCTCAAAGTTTGCCGATCCCGGCCCACGCGACACGCTGATAATTACCATCTTTGTAATTGGGCCTTGGGGTGTTACGATAACAATTAAGAAAAGTTTCGATCGTCAAGTCGGAGCGTTTCTAGCCTCCGGCGGGTTATTCCGCATCATCTGAGCGAAGCTACTGCAGAAGCCTTCGCTTCCTAGGAAGGGTGCGAAAGGGTTGCGGGGGGTGGTGTAAGGTTACCCCGATGTCAGGTCGACCGTTTAATTAGATTATTTTACACCTAATCATTTTAGCTTCGCTCGTGACTCCGCGGGAGTTCACGTTCCGAAGAAGGATATGATTCAGAGCCGAGCTATATTTTAACATTAATTTTTATCCTACCTTTTTCGGGGCCATTCTGTTCCGCCGATTATTTTTTATCCTTTTTCTTATCTCGGCGAAGAACGCGTGTAACGTACAAGGATCACCTTCTATTTTTATCTGCAGCTGTTACTCCAATTATCTTCTTTTCAACGGATCGTTTATGCGTCGTTCAACGTCGATCGAGATTGAGAAGAAAATAAAAAAATTCATTAACTTATCGGTCGAATGAACATTACACTTTTATATACACCAATTTGTTACGTACGCGCGGTGAGGTGAGGTATCCACGTGCAATAGATAGATGTATATATAAGTATCCGTATTTTATGTGTTCGATATCTACTTAGACTATTCGCGGTTTCCCGCTCTTCGTCTGAGAACGTGACTTTTTCACATTTTGCGAAAGAAAATATTTAACACGTCGACGAATAATTTCAATTGACGAAATAAAATTCTCCAGCGCGGTTCCGCAAGTTTGAGGAACAAGAATTACAATTCCGCTCAATATTTTAACTTCGGCGATTCGTTACCTTCGTTATCTTCGATACACATGCGATTTTGTTCCCGTTAGAATTTCAAATTCAATGGAGAAAAATGAAAAATAAAAACCTAGATTCAATTATCCTAGATACCTGTAACGGTCAGTCGGATCGTCGAGAGCCTGCATGCCCGAATAGAAAATAAAGCGATCCCGCAGGAGAGCTTTTTTTCCTTTTATTTCGATTTTCTCGTGATGCAGCCTATAATATAGAACTTCATCGAGTGGTTTTGTGGTTTGTGGTTATCCGTGTATAAATTTAATGAAATGACCAGAGAACAAATTATATAATGGAATTGTCAGGTAACTCGTTGTATAGCTGGATAGAAAGATAGGACATGGTACAGTACAGCTAGAGGTAATCCAGGAATAAAAAATTTCAGAGAGGATTCTCGCGGCTCATCGAAGGTTCTTGAATTGAAAAGAGAAGCAAAAAAAAAGAAGGGAATAAATATAAATTAATATCAGATGTCTGGTATACATTTTCAAATCAATGCGCAGCTGGTTAATAAAAAATTCACGTATTTTCTTGAAAGTGGAAATCCAGATGAATTTGAAGAATATATCCGTACGTAGCTACGAATCGCTCGACTTCCACACACTTGAAAATCGAGTAGGTCGGGATATCGGGTATAATTGGCATGGCGAACGATTTCCTCTAGCTATACGCGTACACACGGTGGTACAGGTATATTATAGCAAACCATGACGGTGCTTGAATTACAGGTTATAAGGGTGGCGGCTTTTCCGAACGTGGGGGAAGTTGGTGTTGACAAGTGACCCCCTTGGCGAGACTATATCATGTACAGATGTACGTATACGGGGGAGGGGAGGGTATGGCATGGCATGGCACGGGTATATATTAGATCGTTGGGCGTCGCGAAACGCTCCTCGACGACGGGACGAATATATATTTCATTCCCTGAAATTCCCCCGTTATTTCAGCCGTTTTCGTTCCCCACCCCTCCCCCGTTTTTACTTCCCGTTTCGCCCCGTGCCTCGGTTACGATATCACGATATAATATCCATCCCCTTCGCCGTTTCTCCGCACCCTAAGGACCGATCGACGAACGCGCGCCAACCTCTCCGCTAACGCCGCGTCGCTGCGGATCCGAATCGCATCGCGCCTTTCCCATGGCCGAAGCTTACGCCGCCCGGGTGCAGTGGATATTAATTGGCATCCGATGTTGCTCGATACGCCTCGTTTTCCCTCTCGTACTCCTCTACGCTCGATCCTCATCCTTGTCCCCATCCTCCGACGTATAGGTATAGGTACCGTAACTCGAGTAACGTATACATACGTATATACGTCCAACCGTAATACACGCGGTTAAATAAACCACTTGCATCCTTGCGAGGTATGCGCATCTATTACATACCCCACGCCACCCCGGCTACCGAGACGTAATTCACCGCGATATTATCGAAATTGGGAAATCGGCGGGGTTATTATCGAAGTTATTATCATTTGATCAATGACTCCTACAGGTAAGTACGCGTATTATGGGGACTGGACTACCTGTATTTCTCAGTGGGCGTTTCCGCGTTAACTGCATGCCGCACCTGTCCCTCGGCATATGCTCGGCGATTTGATTATACATATACCTACTTTATACTTATTTTCGGTATGCCGAAATAATCGCTGCAGATATACCTTTACTAGGAATATCTATTTCTTGATTATATTATTTTTTTTTTTTACCGAAGGAATATGCAAAATTAGAAACAGTACGAAGGTGTTAATTCATTCTGTAATTATTCCTCCCAATTTAGCCATTTGTGGTGATCCAAGTATTTTTTCTTCATTCTGTAACTTCTGTATATAGTTTAAAAAATAGAAAAAAGAAATGTCTGATGAAATTACCGACTGTACGAGAAATAGGTGTGCCACAGTTGGTGTTGTAATATACATTTATAAATGGCTCAAGTTTGGTCTTCATTGTTCATTTCATCTATTTTATTTATATATTTAATACATAATCGTTGAAGGGGTAACGCAGCAATCGATGTATAATATACGTGCAAAATATATAGACTATACGGTGTTTTTTTTATATCTAGACCAAATTAGCGTGTTAATTTGACGCAGAAAAACTACGTGGTATATAAAAAACGATCGGTCCGCAATGTTACGGTGTATTATTATCGGAGTGTAAATGAAGAGAATTTTGAAACGCGATATCGCGCGATCGTCAAAGTATCGAGTAACGAATATTACACACATATGTCGATATGCGATCATTTCCGATAAATCAGAATTGACGTATGCGCCTTTCAATTCCAGGTCAATTATTCGACATTTCGGCATTATCCTGTACATAAAAATATTGAGACAACGGACAACTTTTTAACCAAATAAAATTCAACGATGAATTTTCATAACTACTATTCGATGTACAATTTTTAATTGAAACGAAAATTCTTCTCAATTCACATACGTACAGTGCGAAATATATATTGTGAAATAATAATGGTACCCGGATTACGCCCTGCATGAGCGAATGTACTTAATAATATACATGTATGAATATATACGTATACCTATGCACTCGTATAAACCATGATAAACTGTATAATAGGGCGATAATAATAATACTAACAATAATAATGGTACACGGTTATAAAAGCGATGAGGTATTTCTGCGAGGTGAAGAAAAATGAATAAATAATAAAAATAATAAAAGATACCTTATAGCTACAGAGGTAGGCTATAGACGTACCTATAAATGTATTTACCTGTATAGCCGTGAATCAAATATACCTAGAGGTTGTATAACGTTTTCTCGCCTTTCCAATCTTACAAGTCACGAGCTGCCTACTCGCATTGCTTGCCTTACACCCGCTGCTGCTGGTGCTGCTGCAATTCTAACAACTATTATATCTTTAGTGTACTCGTAATGTGTAAATATGTGTACGTGTATATGTATGTACGTAGGATAGAACAACGCGACAGTTGAATTCTTTCGTAACGTTATAGAATATTTCTCCGAAGCTTCGTAACTGTCACCTGATTTCACCGATGAAGTTGGAAACAATTGGAAGAAAAAAATGCCACGTTACCCGCGGTATCCGGCTAGACGAACGGAAGAATTTATAGAGGGTAAATTTTCGAAGTAGAGTTATGTACGGTGGTATGCGATAATGATAATGATAAGGACATGAAATATCTCCCGTTTACATTTTGATTTCGTGCGGTTAAAATGATCCATCTCATACTTGCGATTCTATACGGTTGGGGGGCAGCTGAGGCGTTAATTTACGCGTCGGCGAACTGCGGTAATTAAGATATTTGCCTAATAAACGCACCGGGGCAGCTTTGAAAATAGTTTCAATCAAGAGCGGAGGAATCGGACCCACGATCACTACGGAGGAGTCGGTCGATGTTCGTGTACGTGAAACAGAAAAAAGGACAATGTGTGAAATAGATAATAGAATTCCTGCAGATATTCGATTCTTTTTTTTTTCCTCCATTGAGCATAAGATAGGTATGAGATTGGTGTATTGTGTAACTGCGTCGACACGTGTATATTGAATTTTTTTTTTCACGGATTTGCATATTTCTGAATAATAATCGTGATAAAAATATACATGAATCTCGGTCCACACAGCATCCCACCGAACATTCCTTTTGTTACGCCATCTTATCTTCCCACCTGTTCTCTTCGGGCGGATTCCTTTCTTTCTGTATCTTTGCTTCGTTTTTTTCTTGTTCTTTTTCATCTCACATTTAATTTCTTCTGCTTCACAACCGTTACGATTCATTAATCAAAATACTTGTGCGCTTCCCCGTTACTTGTTCATGCGCTTGTAGTTATTTATGTAGTGAACCGATGCCGCTATGTAATTAGTTTTCGAGTCTTGAAAATATAGGAAAAATAAATGAATTGATTGAATAATAATAACAAATAAACGGAAAAAAGAAAAGGGAAGAAAATAATGAAAAAAATTTCTCTTCGCACCAACGTTACATAAATTTGTTAACGTGAAATAATATGGAAAATTGATATTCAATTGGGGTAATTTTTCTTCAAAATTATACCTCGATGTATACATGTACGTAGCCATGTACATGTAACGTCGGCATCGTTGTATCGGGAGAACCTGATCTCGACTCTGATGAACAGGTATTTCCATAAAACGTTATGTATAGGTATACACGTATAACATAAATAAACATTTTATCGCGATGAGGGTATCGACCTTTCATTGGTTTCTTGCGAAGGAAGGTGCGTCGACGAATATAAGGTGCAGCGTCTCGAATTTACATACGACCGTCCTTTTCCTCCGTCCCGTATCTTCGGCTCCATTCTTTCTTCCAACATTTTTTCTTTCCTCCCCTCCTTTTACTCTTCATTCATTTTTCGAATCGCTTACCCTATTTTTCCGTTCACTTCCATTTTCAACTTCTCAGATCCGGCGATAGACGCCTCACGGTGAAAGTACGCGATCAATTTTGCGCAAAATTTTCTACGAAATATGCAATTAATAGGGTTTCATGGGTGCGAAATACTTAGAATACCTATAAAAGAGAGGGGTAGAAGTGAGGATAACTCGGAAATGGTACCGCGAGATGAAATTTATGGTTCCATTGGGAGCCGCAGGACAACAATTGCAAGTAATCTCGGACCTGCGGTGTGGTAAGAGAGTTTGCGATTTATCGTCTCCGCCAACCACCGACCTATGTGCAAACCTATGTTATAACCGGCTCAGAGATCAACGAAAAGGTTGACCCCGTACGCCTGGCCTAATCTGACTTAACCTTGTACCCGAACGGATATAGCTTGAATTATAACTGACGTTTTTCGAAAGGTGTTCGTAAGACGATCTTCGGAAATCGCTCGGATGTAGAAAAGATTTTTTTATATCCGAACAATCTTCGATTTAAAAGTCCACGCAGCATCCGTAGCAACTGCAGTGCACGTTAGAACGTTAGGAGAAGATCGTCGAGCTCGGGGAACGTTGTAGAAAGTCGCTTTCGCTGGGTGTTCGTGTATTTATGTATATATATATATATATATATATATATATATATATAATGAACTTAGATACCTGTACAATAATTCGTTTTTATTGTATATTTAGCGCATAGTTATCAAGTATACAACGAGTCTCGAGTCTGTATTGAAGTCAGATTTTTAAATTGACCTACCTGTGTCGGTTTATCCCATTCGTGATTCGTGACTCGATGCAATTTTCACGATTTCGTGTCACGATAATTGTACGTAGAATACCGAAACGTATTTACTGTATTTCCTGTACATTATGTACGCTACGTATCACGGAATACCACAGCTCCAGCTGCGGGATTTTTATCACCAACGTACCCTGATTTTCCTGTATACCTGTTCGATATGTACACCTGAATCCAGGCGATTTCAAGGGTTGCTCCTAACACATGATTATTTACGAAAAACGAATGGGTAAAAATAAAAATCTTTTTCAACTACGTTATCTATACGAGGTAAAAATGTAAGAGGAATTCCTAATTACTTACGTGAGGTAATTCGTTTGCTCGTATATAAGATGCGCGCGTATCTCTTTGCATGTATAGTATACGTGTATATGTATGAGCGTTTAACCCTTGTATAATTGCAATTACAGATTAATTACACCATCGCAATTTGAATTACGTTTCACTCGAAGTACCCGAGGCATTCCGAGGCTCGTTGAATCGATCGGTGTAACTATATTAGTTGTATAAAAATCAAATTTAAAGAACAGAGGACGAAATGAAAAGGAGATCGAAAAAAGAAAGCTCGATTCGCGCTGCCGCGATAGCTGCTTTAATTTTTATTTAATTTCGAATTAGTTATACATAGAATCGGAGTCGATTGTAATACACAGGTATACTCGAAAGCTGCGAGCCGAACGAATTAAAATATAATAAAAATAAATAGGAAAAGAATTGAAGAAAGGAGATTAAATACCAATTAACGTTGTCAGAAAGTGTGCTTTCTATATGCGTACACATGAACCGGAAGTAAATCTCGCTATTTATTTTCACGCTCAGATATCATCTGTATCTGATTTTAATTTCACATTCAGCTAACCATAATGCTTTTCCAAATATCGAAATCTATTCGATTCGATGTACTTCGGAGATTGTCTCGGAATAGTTTTATATACGGGCGTTCGAGTTACTTCCGGTTTTCCTATAATTTGATCCACTTATACGTCTATTGTATGATACGTACAACGTATTTTAAAATAAAAAATCAATCCACGAAGATTTATAAGCACCGAAAATCCAGTTACCAAAATCCAGTTACCAAAATCATTGCTCTATAAATCTGTGTTAACCGAATGACTTTTTGTCGATGCTTTTTTTGCAAAATTGTTTTACACTTGCGTCGATTTCTCATTTTGAATGTGGCTCACGCAAATATCATGTGTGTGTCAGGAAAAAATGGAAATTTAAAAATGGCCTACTTTTACTAGAAATTTTTTCACATGCGATCCATCACACATTTTTATATTTCATCTCATCTATACGTTACCTCGTGGAATTAGAGAAAAAAATAATAATCGCATTTCACAGAATACGGTGGACTGTATATAAAGCTATACGTAGACATATACTCACGTATATTACGATTTCAATTTTATCTTACTGGGCGCATGAATCACGGGCTCATATTTTATCTCCTTCGTAATATATAATATTGTTCCTTATATGTGCATTCGTTGTGCAGATGATAATATCGCGATGCGTCGTCATATACACGTATGTATTATATGTATGTACTATATAATATACCGATGAATTTCGACCCTTCCTTCTTTTTATCTTTTCTTCACTCTTCGGACATCGCACACGCGTATCGCGAACGCCTACCTCAGATCGTGTGTACCAAAAACAAAAAAGAATGAAAAAAAAAATCGAACGAAAATCGAGACGATAAAAATAATTTCGGATTTCCGCACGTCTCCCGGACAACTATACATATACACGTAAAAGGATACCTTATGCTTCCCAACCATATACATACACTGTATATACATATATTATTGTGCGTTATATAGATAAATTTTTATTCCATTATAATATTCATAGGTACGTACGTAACTTTCACCGAACGATATTCATTCGAGATTATAATATTATAATGTGATGATAATATAATGCTAATGGTGATGAATCTTAATGGTGATTCATGAAATAATGTCTTTTTTTTTCCCTTCCTTGCATTTTTGTTATCGCCGTTCACAGTTGCATGCGTTTCCTTTTCTGAAGGACAAGCTGTCGATCTGTAATTGCATGTAAATGTGTAGAAGAAAAGAAAAAGAAAACCGGATCTTGTATTCACTGCAGTATTATACGCGCAGGTATGTTAGTTCGTATAAATGTAACACATTAACCATTATCGACAACCGATTATGGAGTAAATGTGAAACGTGATCCTGAAACTCTCCATCGACTTACCTATATTTCTATCTACGTATTTCGGAATAAAGTGGATCCGGGAGATATCTGGATGTTGAGAGAGTTTAACTTCTACAGCTTTTCCGACTTGTTATTCCGCCACGCCTTTCGAGTACAATTATTTCTAACTTACGTCATATCGTAAGTTCGAAAAACATGACTTAACGATCTATACCGAAGGCAATGACCGACCTTCGATATAGGGTCGTTATCATGATTATTATCGCCGCTTTTCTCGTGAAAATATCATCGTTAATTATAACATTCGTCACATTTCGGATACGAAGGTGTGCGTTGTACGACGCGACAGATGTGGAAATTTTTGAACAATCGTTTCGCATTTGTGACGAAGCACATGATGCACCTAAAAAATCTTGAACTTATTGAACTTAATTTTCAAAACTCGATGGAAAATTACTTCGCGGAAGACACAGTTTCTACGGTTGTAGTTACATCGGTGTCTTTTATTTTCCCTTTTTTCTTTAGCATTCCGCTCCGTCGCTTGGAAAAGTAACGTGCGATGTGTAGTACGTATAATATAATTTACGCAACTGATGTAATTCGAGCGTGATGGAAAATCGTGACGTGGATTAAATCAGCTCACAATTGGTTACCTTCCCCATCTGATACCACGTAACCTACCTGTACCACGTAAGTCAGACACTCAGTGATCGAGGCGTCTTTTATCGTGAAAAAATGTCGGTAGCTATTTTATTCCGAATTGGTCGCCACGATTTTTTCTATTTTCATTCTTCCTTTCTTTTTTCCATCCAGTGAACACCAACTTGATCAACTGATATGAAAAATTTTTGGAAGCCTGATTACCAGGCTGCTACCTTAGAAACGTTATTTTTGAAAATTGGTGCTTCCCTAGGCTCGAACTATTGGAAGAATTTTGGAAAAACCAAAAAAATTGAAACACTGTTAATTTGAATCAAATTTTCTCCACTTTGGATAACACGTATCCATTTTTGTAAATGTACTCGTTGATGATACGAGTGTGAAAGAGGTTTTTCTTGCTATATTTTCTCTCTTTTTTTGCTCTTCCGCGAGCTTTTCTCTTTTTTTTTTCGGGTTTTTGAGGAGGTTAATTCCGAGCGACACGATGACAAAATACCCGAAGTAACTGGTAACACTCACACCTAGTGTGTATGTATGTGTATATGTGTGTACTTTGTTGGGTTATACGGTGTTAACGAAATAAAGACGAATATATATCATTTGGGAAATGTTGGTGCCGGGGGTGTGCGAGTTGCTGTATCTGTATACTGCTTCTGCAGAAACGAAGGGAACGGAAAGAAACGAAACGAAAAGAAAAAAGGTAGAAAAGAAAAGGAAAGAGTGAATGAGGATATAAAGGAGGAAAAATAAAAAATCAAGAGAGATCGCCCACTCGGTGTAAGTAAGATAAAGCACGTCCTTCCCGCTCCGTGAATTCAGAAATGGCCGAGAATGGGATATCCCAAAATATATTCTTCGCGGCATAGTATATGTATATATATGTACGCAACGTGTACCACGTGATCAGCCTATATACTCCGGTATATATTCAAAAACTAATTTACTATAACTCACGTGGTATTCATGCGCGATATAATCAAACATTAATTAGCTCGATCATTAACAAGTCCGTTATCGGTTGCTATACGGATAGACGCGATAGTCTTTGCTTTCGTTATAAATTAGAAAAAAGAATCGGGGAAAAAAAGATCCGGAACTGCAGCGTCGCGATGATAATGAGGGGAAAAAAAAAGCGAAGAACATTGACTCGTGAAAAATCGGGCTTCGATGATATTACAAAAGAAAGTGGCACGAGAGCCGAGGGTATCAAGCGGTGGATTTGGAAGATTCTTCACCTATTTTCAGGGTGGAAAATAATTTTTTTTTTTCTTTTTTTTTTTCTCCTCTCCCTCAAGGGAGACCAGCCTCGGCTCTCTTATCTAATGTCTCTCGGCTCCAATTATTCCACCGTTATCGAAACCCTCCGGTCGAACCGGGGGGATCAACGAAACGGAAAAAAATCTTGGCGAAAAAATCACTCGCGGCTTCAAGCGTACGAGTTTATATTGTATGTGTGAGTATAATATAACTTGGGTACCTCGGCATGAGAAGAAAAAAAAAAATATCGAAATATCGATTTATATGTACGCGTAAGATAATTAATTTAATAATGCGAACCAATAAAAGAAAAATCACGTAACATCACGACCGTATTACTCCGATTATTCGTATTTTCATATTTGTATACTTGACGATTTTTCGCCATTATTTGAGGAAGAAAAAAAAAAAGAGAAAAATGCAAACGTACGTACATGGCGCGATGTCGTTAAATCCAAAGCCGAGGTAAAGAGAAGAGATCTTTGTATTTACAATTATCTTATACGTACAGGTATATGTATATTACGAGTCGTATTTCATATCGCACATCATAAAGGTATGTATCAACTCACTTTTCCTTCTATCCAATTTAAAGAACGAGAGATCACATTATGAGTAGAAACTTGTGACTTGTGTTACTTTAAACGAGTGAAATCCTCGACGGATGAATAATTGCAGCTTCCATCTACGTACGCTCTATTAGACGTATAAAATATACATACGTACATCTGTTCATCATCGCATGTGTATTCTTAATACCGCGCGAGTATATTTCCGAAGGACTTTGATCCCCGCAAATATTGCGCTAAATTAACGATCTCGTTAAAATAATAATAATCATCGAAATGCAATGCTACGGTTTTTGCAAAAGAATACATATGTATACCCGTCTATCTTTCCGCTGCAATACGCAGGTACTGTTATAAAAAAAAATCATTCAAACATATCATTTACATGATTAAATTTTAACGCCGCTTCGCAAATATCGAAAAATTATTACACACCTATACCTATAAATACCCACGCCGATCTAATTCGGAAACTGATCGTTAAAAGTGGGACGAGAAAATTCAAGAGGCTTGGAAAGACAAAGAGGTGGAGGAAATAGTGAAATAAAAATCCTATACGACAAATATTCTCAGACTTCGTAGGTGTGCGCGTAATATAAAAATAATACCATCTACCTCGTGCGCGTACACATACGTGTATATGGGTCGAGGGTAGTTGAGCTCGTCTCGCACGTTGAGAAGGGACGCCCTGGAGACTCACTTCTTCGGTGTAGACGTACCGAAGATACATAACGCTGCAGCGGCTATATATAATAATCTACACGCACGTTCGCATATTACATACACGTTCGCGACGTACGTACACACCCGGCATACGTATCCGGTGTCGAAAATATGCGCACGTACATAAGAACAGCCGAAAAGTATGTAAACTGCACGGAAGGAAAAAAGAAATGGAAAGAATGGCGGGCGGGAACGGGAGGAGGGAAAAGTCGGGGCTTATCACGTGCGAAACCGTTCATATTTTAGGATTGTGTTTGAATGTTTTTCTTTATTCATTTTTGTTTCTGACCTCGATGCGTTTTGCCATTTTCGGCGCGTCGCGATGCGAAACGCTTGAAAACCGATACGCGTTACGATGCACGGGTATTTTATGCGGAATCCCGTAGCGACGATCATCTCGTGGCAACGGTGTAAATCCTAGAGGGAAAACGCACGGTACGTTTGTGGAAATATGTGTGCAGCTCGTTTGAAAAAAGGATTCGCCGCAATTAGAGAATCTGCCGGAGATACTCAAGTATATTACGTTGAGACCGAGCCCCGCGTCGCTACTCGGTCCCTCGGTTGTTCTATCGCGACTCCCAACTATACCGGGATTTTTATCTCCGTTGTCTATTTATGCTCCCGATGATTTCCCGCAAGTATATCATATATACGTATGTATATGTATATATATATATATATATATATATATATATATATATATACATATACATACGTAAAAAAAGCGCGCGTGTGCGTTGAAAAATCTTCAATACCCGCCTTGTTTTTCTCGGATTCGTGTTGCCGTGTATTTTTAACGAGGTACATGTGATTATAAAGTCATGCACGGTGTACGTGCGGAGGCTGTATGAAGGTAGACATAATAATGGCTATGCATTTATTTAGCTATGGGAGATATCTGCTGCTGACAGTGCTCAGATAATTACGCAATTACCCAAAGCGACGTGGAGATATACCTGTATTATACGTACGTTCTATCCGCTGCAGGTATCAGCCAACTATACGATATACGTTTTTTTTTTTTTCGAATCACTGCGATGTGCGAATTTCAGAATCTGAATTTTACCGCTACAACCCCGAATCCTACATCCTACCTTCGTTCCAAGGTACGTCAACCCACTCGCGATTTACTCCGTAACTCGCCCGTTTTAATTACGCCGTTACGATACCACGGGCTAATGAATTCAACAGTTTGGAGCGAAAACAAATCCGATCATTCGAGCGCGGTATCGGTATATAGTTGCTGCGTAGCAGGTATTCAATATTTTTCCCGAATCCGTAGTTAGTTTCATTTCCAGTACCCGCAACGCCAAGGTTGGGCCTAACTTCTTTTCTGCGCCTGCATATGTACGTACACAGTATATCTGTGCACTTTCGATGCCACGCCTGCATGACCACCTTTCACTGCACACGCGTGTTTTCTTGCGTTGGTTATAACGACTCGTCCTGTCTTTGGATTCCAATCGTCGACATCATCTGACGGTAGTTGTTTTTTTTTTTTTCATTTATTTCTTTCATTTTTTAACCAGGTATGAAAAATACCAACGAATCCATCGGTAATTCGGTATGCCAGATGTCCACTTTGGTCGGAGTCTTCAAATTTTTATCGCGTCTGACGCGGAATTTTCGGAAATCATTACAGATTTTGGAGAACGATCGATCCAAATAAGTTTGTTGAGGGTGTAGAACGAAAAATAGGAAAAAAAAAGTAGAGATATCGGGGGGGGGTCGAACGTCGGTCGAGTTGGCACGGAATGCTCCGTATAGGTATAACATCGAGAATGCACAGGTCGTTTCAGGCACATAATCAAGCTGGTTTCAGGAAGCTGTTATTTACGCGGTTCAGTGATCTGCGTGGCATACCGTAGTGGCTATGGTAGCGGCGTAGCTTTCGCTACTATTGCACCTACCGCAGCAGTAGCACCAGAATTCAAAAGAGAGGAGGAGGTGGCGGCGGCGGTGGTGGTGGTGGAGGATTCGTTGCCCCGAAGCGTCAAATTCTGGTAGCCGTATAACCGAAAACGTGCAGCGGTGGGTTCAAATTGTAGGATATCGGAGTCTGCCGGAAATTGCGGATTTCAACCCGCCAAGATAGATCGGGGTGTAGAAACGGCGTGCACCGTTTGTCTATTCGGTTAAACCGCTTCCGCGTCATGCAGCGGCACTGGATGCAGCGTGTTCGGAAATCTCGCGACTACTTCCACCTGAAACTATGTAATACATAAATACATATACACGCCGACACATACGCATAGATATATGTACGTACATACGCAACTCCGTATGCAGTTGTACGAAAGTACATAGCTCCGCTCCGTACATACGTATAGAAACTTTAACGTCACACCTATTTCCAGTGATACTGGAAAATCACTGTGATATATAATATCACGATAGGTGCACACATAGGTGAACGTACCGCGAGGTAGTACGGTTTATATTCGCTTCGAATCCGAACGTCGAAACGAATTTTCATCGAAATTCTCCCCTGATGCTGAAAGTTACGAAACTGTACAGCTAATATCGCTCCTGATCGTGGCAAACGTTTCATCCGCGGGTGCGAACCGAAGATCGGAGATCACTTTGTATTTTTTTTTCAAAATTGTGAATAAGAATTAATTCTTTAAGTTCACATGCATAATGATGTGATTTTTTTTTTCTCGTTCTCCAAAGCAATGATCGAATCGGTAGATATGTACTTAAATATATCTACGTCATATACCTACATACTTACATATACTTTTTTTTAATTACATTAGCTGCGTCAACATCATATAGCACATCTGGAATTCACCACAGTTAATAATATAATGGTCGGCACTTGACGTTATGTATAAAAGTGGTAGGGTATATAAACTATACATACCTCGCATATATATGTATAAATATATATATGGTAGTTAGGTAATCCTGGGTATATGTACACACGGTGCGGTACGTTAATTAAGAATTATTGCGACGACTTTTTGCGCCCTTATAACCTCAGCTGTGCGCCCGAGTTCTCGAGGGGGAGAAAAACTGAGAAGTTGTCGACACGCACCACGGAGGCACGCGTACGAGATAAAAAAAGTGGTAATAAAAGAAAAAGAAAAAAAGGAATCGAAATACGAAAACAATAAGTGCCTGAAAAAAAGGTATTCTTAATATTGATCTGGATTTTCCACGATTAGATTTACGATGCCAAAGATGAGAAATTTGTACGGTAATAATCGAAGTATAAAATAAAAAATTTCTAGACATTTCATCCGTTCGAATATAAAAACGAAAAGAAAACTCTATCGTTTGGATTTTTAGGGAACTGGAATTTCGGTGCAATGCGTTTTCAGACTCTGTGCACATTTTCGAATCGGCCACAAATTTCAGTTTCTTTTTTTTCCCGTCGCCGACTCTACGTGCGTATATTTGCTGTCGAATATATGGGGAATTTCAAATGTGGAGCCGTACGGAAAAAGGAGGAAATTTTCTGAGAAGGAGGGAATAATATGAAAAGAACAAGATCAAATGGGCGCAGAGGAGAGACGGAAAGGGGAAAGAAAAAAGGGGTCTTGCGAGGAGGCAGACTGTAATGCACGTACGCGAAATGCGTTTATCGAGGATTTACTGCACTTTCAGCCGGTCTCCGTAACCGGGTTACGAGGATTGAATTGAGAAAAGTGTGTTTACGCCCACCCCTCTGCCTTCCGCCCCCTTCGTTCTCATCCCAGCGTAAAGTTTCCGTCGTTTTCATCCCCTTCTCAATTTCTTCATTTTTTTAACCACCCCTTTTTTATGTCGTCGTCGTTCGATTCGTACAGGTATATCGAGCTGTACTTTATGATGTACAAATTTATTAGTCGAGTTGAATTTAAAGAAAAAAAAAAAACAAATCAAATAAAATAAAGAAGTTCGTTAAACAGGGAAATTTTTCTGACGAAGCACGCGTGCAACGGAGACAGCAGCTCTCGCGTGCAGGTATTACGTCCGATTAGTTTTTTTCTTATTTTTCCATTCATACGTATGACAAAACGCGAAACAAAAGTATCGAGGATCACGTAGCTATGCGTATATACGTATAAAACTAGACAAACGTATATAATAACGAACAGCAGCTGCAGCAGTATTCGCTGGAAAAATGTCAGGCGTCTCTGATTTATCGGCAAGTAATAATATCGCAACGTGTACGCTCTTATATCCTAGATACCTATATGTCTGACATATAGATGGAACAGAAATTTACAGATATACATATAACGAATAAATTCACGTATGAAATAATCTCTTACCTTTGCACGTGTCAGATTTATCTGTCGATATATCTTTCTTATATTTTACTCGCAGTTCTTCTCGTGAATTATATAGCTACGCGATATAATAAGTTCTTACTCGAAAATCGTTGGTACGTTCGGCTCCCTTTTTTTCTTTTCTTTTTTTTTTTCTTAAAAAACTTCTTCCTCTCATTTTTCTAGATTTTTCCCAACGAAAATGGAAAACTCAGCGGCTTTTCTTCCGTTTTGTTTTTCACTCTGAGACCGTAATTCTGATTATTTTCGGAGAGAGATTTTTCCCGCATCAAGGGAACGGCGGCGGTCGGGGGCGTAGTTGTAAGCATTTCTGAGTACTTAAGATGATGTACTCCGCGCCTAACCATCGGGAATTATACGTACCTATGGTATACACCGTGGGGGCTGAGAATATCCCGCTGGAGGACCCCGTGAGAGACGTGTACAGGGAGTCCCGGAACCCTTAGGCGCCTCAAAACCCTTAGGGACGACGTCGCACGGTTTGCTTTAGTGACGACGACGACGACCTTCGACTGTATACACATACCGTAACCCACCTTATACTCCTCTGGAATTTCCACTTTGACGACGTTCGCCACATCCTTTATACACGTACACAGGTATACGTGGAACCTGAAATTGCGCTGAACGAAAGCTCCCGAAAACCGGGGGGTTACTTTAAATTGAACCGTTGCACTTCTAAATTATTAGCTTTTGGGTAGTTCTCATTTTTGCAAAGGTGTAGTAGGTACCACGCTCTCATAGCGGATAACTTCGCTCCGTATCCTGGATAACTTGAGTCTTCCTGCCCCCGGGAATTTGTAGAGCTAATTAAATCAAGATCATCGAGTTTTCCTAGCTTCTTCGAATTATTTAATTCCAGTCGTTCTCATGTTTTATAATTCCATTTACTCAACTCCTCGGGGTTCAGTTCTCGCGGTTCTCGGCCCTCGATACGAGCATAAGATTTCGACCGATGCGATGTGTGAAATAAAATTTCTAATCGGATGCTCCGTTTTGATATTTTTCAGAATATTTTGGATAAATTCAATCCAGGAGCGAGGCAACTCATCAATGCTGGGAAAACGTACCTCAAAGCTCTACACGGTGAGTAAATGTTGGACGAATTAATTAATGCACGACGATACGACTGGATAATGAATAATTATTTACGTAAAAAAAAAAAAAAATAAGAACCGCGCGAACAACACGAGACAAGAATACAGAAAAGATGATTGGACCGTTTCTCGTTGTAGGATGTATTATACATATACTTGTACGGTAGGTTTTCTATTTTTGGTTGCTCATCCAATTAGTCGGTATTTATTTTATCAGATGATTCCACCCCGATTCCCATGGTCGCCCCTTCGGAAAACTAAGTTATTTCGTTCGACTGCCACGTACAGGGCGACACGACCACATCGATAACATTCCTCGTTTTCTATATGTACAATGTACATAAACCAAGTTGTTTGTTTTCTCCTGCGCGCCAATGAAACAAGATACATGCACTCACATCTATATACATACATATGTATACCTGTAACTACGTAGATATAGATGTGTACATAGCGGAACAGCGCAAGAAATCTCGTTGCTTCTAACTAAAACGGAAGTAGCGTACCGGCGATAAAGATGGATTAAGGATCTGAAACAAAGAAACGTTAGAAGAAAAAAAAACAAAACAGATATATCGGACGGAAATTTCTCTTTTATTTCTACTTTTTCATTCAAACTTTCATTTTCCCGTCTCGCGTTTCGTGCGGGGCATGGCTACTATCTGTGTGTGTACGCCGTACTGCAGGCGTTCACGTATGTACAGTTTTCAATAAATCTGTCACACGGGAAACGTTGATATTGGCAGCTAAATCCTGCAGGCGAGTAAAATCGGAGAGAAAAATGCATAAATATATAAACTCACACCCCCTGAATATGTCGTGATATTTTTCCGTACGAAATCTCACGGTGCAACGGGAGCTCCGTACGTCGCTGAAAACTCCGTAGGTCGAAGAAGGTCGAACATCGGCGATATTGTTTCTCCCTCGTATCGTATTTAAAAAGAAAAAACCTGCAAAATTTTCTGACGGGAAAACGAGATAACCAAAATTAATGAAAACCAGAGAAAATCTGAAAATTCAAAACGGTCGGGATTGACGGAAAAAAGCAACGGAATTTGAGCTTTGAACTTTCGTTAAGCTGTATATAGGTTGCTAGGACACTGAGCCTCGCTCGATGATCGTCAGAATCGAAATCCTAAGCCAGGATAGTTCGGTCGGTACGCGCATCGCGTTGAAGTCGGCTCGAAAAACTCCGGTGCGGAAAAGCCGCGGGCTAGATGTGAAAACACCGGAAAAATGTCGGGGCTTATACCCCCTCGGAGGATGAATGGAAAAAAGAAAAACAAAAAATACATCTCTGATAGAAAAAAAAAAAGAACCAGAAAAAAAAGAACCAGAAAAAAACGGCGAAAAAACGAATCCGTTCGCAAAAAATGCGCTGGACTGCGAAGTGGACTGAAAAAAAAAAAATGGAAAAATAAAAAAAAAAAAAGTCACCGCCGCACTGCGCGTATACACACATCGGAGATTATGGGAAAAATTCTATGGGAGTCAGATCGGCACGATCCTGTAAAGTAAAATGTATAACAACCCCCCCCGAAGCTATGGCACGTACCAAACAAAACTCACGCGTCCTCATATATCACGCCTGCATGTAGCGGATGAAAAATGGAAACGGAACAAAAAAAAAAAATGAAAAAAAAAAACAACCAAGGGAAGAGAAAAAGATGAGAAAAAAACAACTATAGGCGAAAAACGTCAGGGCTCGGACGAGAAAACCGGAACGACTTTTCCCCGCAGCTATCTTGAAGATTGCGAAATTTTTCGTAATATGGAAAATGGGTGATATATACTTCTTACTTTATTCGAAGTAAAAAGAAGGAAAGTATACGTGAGGGATGAGGAGCAAAGAAAAAAAAAAAGAAAAAAATGATATAAATAAAGCGGAAAAACTGTCGCTAGGGACAAGTTTTGAGCGATGGGTAGAGGTATAGGGTCGCGAACGGTACGTGTGTGTATAGTACGGGAATAGGTGAACGGGTATATAGTTTTGGGATAAACAAGCCTAAATAAACAGGATTTTCGATGCACATCCCGGAAGACGTTCGTGCGATGGTGCAGCATTTAATTACAGTTTTCCCTAGTTTAATTAAAAGACGAACGTTATCCTGTGTAGGAATCAGGCGCGTTTACACGCGACTCGTTATATATAGATATGTTTGATCCTCGGGAGTTTAAACGCGTCCTTGATTATCCTTTTACTGCATCCGACTACGGTGCAACGTAGAAAGCTAACTTTGCGATCAGTGTTAGAGAGAGAGTTCGCTGTTTTTTGCCTGTATACGATATAGGTATATCAAACACATGGTACGTACATACATCTGTGTACATATTTATGTACCTTGTCTTAATTTCGTTAATCTCTTTATACATCAAACCGTATTTTTACCCGCTGCTCCTACGCTGATCCTGATTCTGATGCCGCCGTTGCTGCTGCAGTTAGAAGTAAATGTCCCGAAAGTCCAGCGCTCGTAATCAGTGATCCTTTGTACCAGCGCGGTGTATTATACCGACTTTATACTTTTTTTTTTTTATTTTCTTCTTCTCGTTTTCTCTTGTTCTCGCTGTTTTGTTATTTCATCATTACCGTTGTTAAGACACGGAGCTAATCAATATTTCGTAGAAGGATTCGAACTAGATGCAAAATACATCCGCATATCTTTTGATAATATTTTTCTTTTTCCCGAAGAAAAAGCAAAAAGGAAGGAAGAGTTATCTTCCAGTTTTTTTTGGTTTTTTTTTTTTAAACTTGTTTCTTTTTGTTTCGTTTGCAGTTTAATCCCAGTCACTTCCGCATAGTTTGTTTTATACTTTTTCATTTCCCGCGTGAGCAATAGCAATATTTCACCCTCTCAACGCTCTGCATCGTGATCCTTATTATGTACCTGTGTATTCCTTGTTTTTGTTGTCGTTGTTGTTGTTGTTGTTGTTGTTGATGTTGTTGTTCAACACTGTTCTAGAAACTTGCGTGTTATAATACGCGTATAGGGGAAGGACTCGTACAATATCTCATAGGAACGACGAAAGACAACTTATGCATCGTGTGCCGGGATCCCGGAAATTCACGATTCGGCGTTATTTTATGACCCTCGAGGATATATTCTCACTTAGGAAAGCGAATATAAGGGCAAAGTGCGAGGGAATATCTATATACTTGTATGTAGAACGTTGACGTGGATTGGCACAGGTGCCACGTACATGGAAGCGGGTTCGATATGGCCCTTTCCTCCACCCCTTCACCGCCTTCTTTAATCCTCGAGGAATCCTCAATTTGCGAATTTCACTTTGTGTAAATCTTCCTAAATTTATATACATATAATATACGGTTAACATTCGGGGACAGTTATTCATTCGGAAATTTACCATTATTTAGAATTTCCGGATTTTTATGGGCAACAGAAAATGTCCTAAACCTCCGAGGTGCGATGATTCAAGTGTCTATTTAAAAGGAAAAAAAATGGGGAAATCGAAAATATGGAGCTCAAAATAATGTTACGCTACTAGGTTGTAACGTATGAAGAAAACGTCCGTCTGTTAAAAGTCACTTTTCCATTTTTTCATTTTCATTCTGAGACAGATTTCACAAGTCTCGTAAGGTTCTCTCTGTTTCTGTTTTTTTCTTTTTTCCTATTTTCCGGGAGTACAGAACATCATATCCGTAGAAAATTTCTCCTTCCCTTTTTCTTTTCAAGTTTATCTTTATCCGCGGTACGTTTCTTTCGCTGTGGTATTTGTTCGTCATCCTTTCTACTTTTTCACACGAATCTAGAAAAATCGACAGTTGATGTCCTCCTATCTTTGGTAAATTAAATGAAGTAATGGAAAAATGAAGAAAATATTTCCTTTCATTGTTCCCCCGGTTGCAGTCGACGTCTTGTCCCCGAGCAGCGGAGATTCGTTTTATTTTTTCTTGTTCTCCTTTTTCTTCACGTGCCAGAAGTGTGGAAACCAAACGTACGGTCGCTCTCCCTCATTCGTGAAAGTAATACAACACGACACAATGTCCACAGAATGGAAAAATAATTAGAAAAAAAAAGAAATTTCGTCAAAAAACCTGACGGATTTATCTCAAAATCATGATAAACGGTACAAAAGATCTGTTCTTCGTATTGGTATTATATTCTTTGCACTAATTACGTCACGTCGTTGTCCTCGTCATTTTCATTTCCGTAAAAAACACAAAAAAAGAAGAATACCTACGAAAAAAATACGAACTACAAAAGACGCGGAAAACGCGAGATAAATCTTCTTTCTTTTCTTCAATATTTTAACCTTAATTTCTACACCCCACGGTGTCGTGATCCTTATAATCCCAACGGTGTTGTGGATTTTATTTTATATCCGCTCGTTGCTTTCATGTTGTTGGATATCACGATAAATTTTCAAACGTGACAAACTAATCTTGAGAAGCTTGCTTCGTAACGGGAATCGAGGGTGGTGCGGGGAGGGCTCAGACTTAATCGGCTAGTCTGTAATTAACGTGTTGCGAGAGTGATTAAGACTCCGGGTTATAATGTGAGGAGGAAAATCACTTTTCTCATATCTCGTCGTCGTTCGTCTCTCAGTTAATCACCTTTGGAAAACCATGCGTTTTTCATCGACGATATAGCAGTTGAACGGAAAAATTAAGGGGTCCACGCTTTTCCGTTTGATCCGATAACTTTTCTCTCTTCCAAATTGCCAATTAAGGAATCGTCCGATTATATTTCCTTTCAACGACGAAATAGCTCGGTACAAATAGACGCCGAGTTAATTCGAATATGTACGCGAAAGTTAGGTCAGGTACGCTCGTCAATTAAGAAGTTCACTTTGAATCGCCGAATCTTGAGTAAAAACTACGCAGAAGCGGAAACAGAAGCGAAGAGCTTTTTCTCCGGTTGGATTGGAAAAGGCGAAAGTTTTTCCATTAAAAGAAAATATTTCTTCGTTTAATATACTCGTCTCGTCCGAATGATACGTATAGGTATAGAGCTACCCCCGGCTATATTATCACTTGAAGAAGATCGGATGTCGTTATAAGTCGGAAAAAAAAAAACTTGCCAAGACTCGAAATCAGAGGAAAAATAATAATAACGGTGACAACAATTGAGATATAATAATGGTAATTGCCGGTTAGTCGTGGAAATCCTATGAGTTCAGTCGTGTAACAAATACGATTACGTACATTCTCTCTGTGAGTCGTCGCCGTTGCAGTAGCGACAGCGCGGAAATATACGTACCTATAGCAGCGAATCGTATGAAGTCGGGGGATCTAAAGTAGAAGAAAAAAGACGCTGTCGAAAATGATACTCGGAATTTTGCTGCATTGAGTTCCATTCGCTTTAGTGCCCGGATCCCCCCCGGTGGTATGAGAATTCCGTTAGAGCTGCTAAGGAAATTAGACTATGGAAATAGTCGCTGAAGTAAGATGAGGAGACCGGTTCGGTGTTCGCTGTTTATAACCGTTCACGGTAACTAACGTGAACTTTGCAGAAGAAGAAAGAGAAGCGAAGACGAAGGAGAAGAGAAAGAGGAACGAGAAACAGAAACAGAAACGAAGCGAAGGGTATCGGAGAAATCGCCGAGGAAATGAAAACTCAACGAAGACGAAGGAATTTAATTGTATCCGTTGAATCGAGCAGCCGAACGGAGCAGCTCTTTTGCCTCGCGAGTTTTCATTCTTAAACAGAATTAATTCGTTCGTTTCGGAGATTTTCCATCCTATATTCCGGCGTGCATACCGCCGTTTTCAACTTTGCAAAAGAGATGGTACATACGTATGTGTGTGTGTGCGTCTACGTTCTTACAGAAGTTCTTCAACTTTAACACCGTGAAAATGTACACGTATATGCCATAGGTAGGTGGGTGGGTACGTACGTAGGTACAAGCATTCGCAAACTGAGAGAGCTTATATATTCCCCGTTCCTTTGGAAACGCCTAACTCGGTTATTGCAATTCCTAATTTTATTCTGGCACTTTGTCAGGAGAACTTTCTACCCTCGTGGCTTCTTTTACCCTCGGTAGAGATTTTATGTTCAAAATACAGTTCCAGATATTACCGCGATAAGAACAATCTTATCCCACCTCAAAGATAAGGGAATAGAAAAGAAAAGATTATCTACGGTAGTTCGTAAGCGGCCGTCGCAAATTCAATGCGATAATTTTCACCGTTTGAACAACCGTTTGCCCCTACAAAATTGTTTTCCTTCTTCAATTTTTTTCTATTTTCCGTTTCGATATTTCGTTAGGTACCTTTCGATCAACGCTCGACGTCTTAGAAGAATTTATCACTGAATTTATTTCACAATGTCCACGCTTTTTTGTTCACCGTTGCGTACAGTTTCTGGAGCATGAGGTGCACTCGATATAATTTCTAATCACATGGCAGCTAAATTATCCGACTCGATGAAAAGCACCGTAGCACAATGTACGTACACTAAAAGCTGATGGTGTAATACATAATGGTTGCGCGGCGATAGGCGCCGCACCAATTTACAGTAGTTTAATCTACGTGGGATTCTCCGTTCTATCGCACTGCAAAGCACGTAACATAACAGGTATAAAGATAAACAGCGGAATGGGGTATATAAAACATGCTTGCATATATCCGCGCATGCACATGTGTGCATGTACACGCCGTATGCATATATCGCACGTTGCAAGCGCGGTGTAGAAACCCCCTAGAATTCAGGAGTTTGGAGTACAGCGATGGTGTACACCATCTCCCGTGCCATATAATCAACGAATTCCCGAATTCCCGACCCAAGCGAATCCCGGCACGGCCAAAACTACCCTCAGGATATATCCAGGAACAGCTGCAAAAGTGTCGGGGACACACGCCGGAACGACGTTGTTGGACGGGTATTTTTATTGTTATCTTTATCCGTCCGTTTCCGTCGTCCTTTCTCTTCTACGTTCAGTTTTACGTATGTGTTGGAATTTTCATAATCACTCTTTACATGTTCATCGAATTCTTGGACATTTTCCGCTCGACTCGTCGATCGAAGTGGTAAGGAGACGAGTGTAGCTTCGAACGTAGGCGGATGAAGAACGAAAAGAAGAAATCGTAGACGACGGGTATACGCGGGACGCGAGAGATTAAATCTCTTGGGAGGAAGGACCAACCTGTTGCGAATGATACAATTCAACGGAGTTAGCGAACGGAGCGTAAATTATACGCGAAACGATGACGGGCGACCCCCTTTGATTTCAATTTTTTATGAGTGATGAATTTAGTCTCCTGATTCATAAATTAGACCCGATTATAAAATCAAGGGTTTTTAATTGCTCGTAAAAGCGCGGGGGAAAAGGCGAATGAAAGAAGAAAAGGAAAGATAAAGGGAGAGAGAGGGAGAGGGAGAGGGAGAGGGAGGTGAAAGAGCCGAATTACACTACAAGACGGAATCTTATAGCGCGCGAAGAGAAGAGGCGTGAAAAATTCATGCATTATACGACGGGTATAAGCTACCGGATGGGGTTCCGAGGGGGAGTGGAAGCGGCACCAGCAGCGACGCGAGACTCTGGGAATAATTTGAAAAGTTTTCTCGTTAAATTGCTCAAAATGGTTCGGAGAACAAACGAGCCATCGAACAAGAGCGCGAGAGAAAGATATTCCTCGTGTCGCTGCTACTACCCCTGTTATTATACTCCACCCATTCCCATTCGAAATGCCACAAAACGGACGGACGTAATACCGGTGTACGAAACATTGATACGAAGAGACAACTCTCCTCTCCGTCCGCTATTCCACAATTGCGCCGCCCCGTCCCGGGATAATACCGATAGATTTGATGTACGTACATACGTTACACTCTTACGGCGGTACCGAATGTGGATTGCTAACGTTCACCCGCAGCTTAATCAAAACTGATTTCGATCGTCGCGCCCGAATTTTCGTATCAAATATCTTTGGTGTTCGATTAAAGTTATCCCGAGAAACTTTACATTTTTTTATTTCTGACAGAAATATCATTTTGATAAGTCACGCAAAATGACGGCCAGCTGACACCAATCGATATGTCTTATAATTTTTCTACTCCCAACAGCGAATAATTGATGATTACTCGATCGATTGCATGAATAGATGATTTTGGCTTTCAGATTTGGATTCCTCAGCTGATTTTACGTGAGATTACCCTTGAAAAGCCAAAAAAAAAATCGATTTTCGGGCCGAAAGTAAAGTAGTTTAAAAATTGATTGTATTACACTTTTCTTACGTATTTTGACCTCAGAAATCCGAATCGGAAAGAAAAATTGATCTATCTCTAAAATTGACCGAGTTATCGCCAATTTTCAGCTTTTTGGGGTAAAAAATGGAAAATTGATTTTAAAGTCTATCTTAGTGTAATTTGAGCTCAGAAATCTGAATCTGGAAGAAAAATTTATCTATCTGCAAAAATGACCGAGTTATCCCCATTTTTTCGCTATTTTTGGCATAAATTTGAGGATATCTCGAAGGGAAAAAATCGTAGCTCAATTTGGACAACGGATTCGTGTTCCTGAGGTCAAGATACGTAAGAAAAGTGCCATACGATCAATTTTAAAAAATAAAAATTTTCGACCAAAATTTGAGATTTTTCCAAGGGGTACCCCTTACGATTTTTTCAAATTTCGGCCAAAAATTTTTATTTTTTAAAATCGATCGTATGGCACTTTTCTTACGTATCTTGACCTCAGGAACACGAATCCGTTGTCCAAATTGAGCTACGATTTTTTCCCTTCGAGATATTCCCATTTTTATGGTAAAAAATGCGAAAAAATTGGGATAACTCGGTTATTTCTGCAGATAGATCAATTTTTCGTTCAGATTCGGATTCCTGAGATCAAAATACGTAAGAAAAGCATATTAAACCCAATTAAAAAAATTATTTATTTTCTGCTCAAAAATTGATTTTTATTCGGTCAAAAATCATAGGTAACATCTAAAAATTGTCGATTGTGATTGTTTTTCACTCAACTTCATTTTAAGTCAAAAAAAGAGCATGTCATTTTTTGATTTCATACTTAGGACAATATTGAATCTTCAAAAACTTGAAACTTTGAAATATATGATTGAAAAATATTGATTGATTGAAAAATGGTATGATAAAAATGGAAGATATAAAATGAATAAAAGTACACGTAATTTATAGGAAAAAGGAGAGAAGAGAATTACGTACGGGATTACCGCGCGTCTTGGGTCCGACGTATACATCGTTTGGCTCTGAGGCCAAAATCGGTAGCCAACTTTTCTAAAATTGATAATTTCCTTTCTACCCTCGTCTAGTAGCTATACGCACATCCGTTTATGGATATTTGAAAAATGTAAATAAAATTTGCATTTTATTCGGTGATCAAATTTATATCCTTGGATGTGAGATCAATTCCCCTCCCGAATTATCCCGCGACCCTGGGATTCGACTTTAAATTATTATATTACGTTGTATTATATATCGTGCGATGTAAATGACGAAACGTCGTTCGAATAATAGTAATAATAACGACAATAATGATAATGATAATAATCTTTCATAAATATTTATGATAGGAATGCGGTTTCGAGCAGATCGTTCGCTCCGGTTTTCCTATATATTTTTATCCTCTTCCACCTCCGACGTTTTCAAACTCCCTCTTACCCTAAACCACGAGCACGGCTCGCTACCGGCTATTAACCCTCAGGTCGGTCGGGCAATTCCAACTTTCCAACCCCATGCGCGCGGCATCTGCATTTTGAAAGTCCTGTCCTATCCTCTGTCACGTACGTCCGTCAATCCGAACTACATCAAATCTTATACTATATACATGACCTACGCGCGTCGCCATAACTTTATAATAGAAAATATTCCCCCCCCCCCCCCCCCGCACGAAGTTCGTTGCCCTCTGCAGCTTCGAAATATCTGAGGTTTTTTCTTTTCTTTTTTTTTTTACACGATATTTGATGGGTGCTGGTTGGTATATGGAAGAAAATGAATTTCTAAGATGAGTTGTTTCGTCATATTTCGTCATAAGCCAACGGTGAAAATTCTTTTGTAGTTTTCTTTATTGAGACGGACGGCAAATACGAATAGCCATAATTTTTGTTTTCTTCTTGCGAAAAGCATGTGATACTCTTGGCTGAAGAAAATTGAAAATTGCAGGAAATATTGAGCGACGTCACGATATATTAGTTATTACTCGTAAATTATATATGGTATAATAATAGGCAAAAATAATTGTAAGTGCGATCCTTGGGTTATGCGATATATACATCATGTACCAATTATTACGACTCTCGACCTATTTCTTTACTTCATCCCGCAAAGAAGATTTTCTCTTTGCACCACAATCTGGAATATACTTATTAATAATAATAGAATCTTTTTTTCTTTCGTCTTCGAATTTATGATAAAGAAACTTGAAAGTATTGCGATGTATATTTGAACTTCAACTATTGGAAATTGGTGTAACTGGCTTCTTTGCATTTACTTTGTTTCTTTCGATTTTCGCTACTTGATGTTTAAGATTTATTGGTTTCCTTTTTTTTTCACATAACATAAGATAACTGATTGTATGGAATTGGAAAACAAAAACTCTTTGCTTTTTCGAGTCTGCAAAAATCCAAGTTACGTAATAGCAGCGAGGAGCTAACTGCGGATGAATTAATTTTCTATTTTGACCCAAGCTGGTTGCGTAATGATTAATAATTAGCAATAACTCGTCTAATATAACGGATGTAGTTGCGATGAACGATTCTTCTAAATCATTAATATCACTCAGAAATAGGGGAATCGGATTACAAGGAATCCATCTAGGGCCCGTCTTACTTTATTGGTCGCTCCCTTTTTCCCCTTCTCTTTCAGTCTCCGCTCTTCTTCCTTATTCACGTTATAAAGGCATTGCATTTTCACGAAGCCCCCGAAGGGCTGCGCGCGCGAAGCCCCGAAGCTCCTTTTCTCCAACCCCCTTATTCGGTATACTTATATCGGCGAGGGGGTGCTTTTTCTCCCGTTGACAAATTACAATATAATTCGATGCCTTCCCTTTTCGCGAACACCTTTTTCTCGACACTTCTAGCCCCGCCCGGCTCGCGGGGGGATTTCGTATTTTTCATTGTAATTCGGTATTTCACTTTTCGCACACCCTGCGCCATCCGGAGAAATGAGAACTGCCTGCTCTTTTCCACCCAGGACGCATGGAGACCCACCCCCGTATCCCGTTCGGCTCGAATTCTTTTCCCCTATAACTTTCCGAGCACTTCGTATTTCAGTAAAACTAAAACAGCTTCTGATTTCATCGACTCGAGAGTCCGTCGGTATTAAACCATTCCCTGAATACGTGAAAGAGCCGGAGAGAGAAAGAGAAATTCTCTCCTTGTTAAAGTTTTTAAGCTCTCCGGAGAGGACTTTGAAAGAGCAAAGGTGCCAGCTTTCCGTAGAAACTTGGCACACACCAGCTGCTCTCGTTAATTCGATGTACATATGTACGTTGGTATCCACACGTATATGTATATACGTCGAGCTCATTCACCTATTCAACGTTCGGGTCTTACCGATTTCATAATTCAAAAACCACTCGCTTATTAATTCCAGCGCTCTTTTATGCGCACACATGCTCGGTGTAAGAGAGTCACGTGATACGACGGAAAATTCTTAGGACATCCCAAGACTTATTTCGCAATAAAAATGGCCAACTTTGTATTTACTTCTTACCGCGCGAATCGTAAGATTCGAGAGAGAGAAACCGCCGGAACACCCTGTATACATATCTTTTTCCCCCAGAATTTTATGTAACGGTCCGGTAGCACGTAAAATCAACATTTGAAGAAACGAATCGTTTGTTAAGATACATTATAGCTCGCGATGAAACGAGGTGAGCTTTTATTTCTGAGAACCTTCAAGGTTTTCCTCATATTATATACGGATGTATACATATATCTCCTCCTCCTCCTCCTCTTCTTCTTCTTCTTCTTCTTCCCTCACTTTTATCTCGAATTTCACCCTCCTCCCACATTGCTGCAGCTACGTGGGGTACCCCGTATCGAGTGACTGGCTGTTACGTAACGTCTGTTTACATTTTTATTCAACTTTTATTCTCTGATTTTGAATTTGCTCAGGGTATATACGTACGGTCTTCTTTCTCAAAATCTGAATATCGCTCAGCCATTTGTTACGACGTGATAAATTCTCTATCCCGATGTACGTGTACATGTTGTGTACGTACATCCAGTGGGTAACGTTAAGCGAAAATTATTCAAATTTAATTTGGAAAAGGGACGACGTGCTCTTATTCAAAAGACAAATTCTATTAGTCTTACGCGAGTTAACGCGACCATGTGTATCTTTATTCTAAACTTCCCACCTGCACCCTTCGCTTCAACAATAAACTCCGCACTTTCAATTCCAACGTTATAACCGGGCTTATTGCTTTTTTGAGTCAGCTTTTATCAAGAGCTTTTCGAAACTTTCACTTCCCTCGGTGTTCCCTCGGACCGATGATAAATCACGTTAAAATATTAAAAACTGAGAGAACAAGAAATAAGACAAAAGACAAATAAAACTAAATTAACAAACAAACTAGGCCCTTCGGGTATTCGAAATTTCAGGTTTTTACAAATTACTTTCAGGGTTTTATAATAAGCGTATAACTTGATAATGTAAATTAATTAAGCGGCTTTCTAAGTAGATTTCGTTAAAAAAAAAAAAGGATTTTAAAAAACAACTAATTTTTTTTAATCATCATCGCGGAGGGCCGTTCCTACGGGACGAGTTAAGTTGAAGAATTTTTAAAAAATTAATAAATGCTTGTTTCGGAAGAAAGTCGCAACTTTTCATAAACATATAATTGCGTTTACCGCAGCGTTGTACGGGTATATATGTATAAGTATTACACGAGACAGAAAACAGAAAGTTATATTTTCATATCTCTTCTGCGAAGGTTACTCGTCGTTGTACGTTTTATTTCAGCCACGTGCTCACGGTAGAGTAACGAGGTAAAAATGTACGATAATTTTATCAACGTCTCGGAACGGTTTCGTTCTCTCTTCCATTTGCATCCCTTTCGCTGACAAATTCTCTGGACCTGAAAGCGGGGTGACAAAAAAAGCGTTGGAGTTGTAAGCGTGGTATAGGGAGATTTTTAAAACTAATGTGAGACAATTTCGTTAGAGACACACTCGGTGATAACTTTGAAAACAGAAAAAAATCAAAAAAAAAAAAAATCACCCTCCGGTCCCCGTTATTTTTACCTCGATTGAATTATACGTCCGCAAAACGTACGCGGTAACAAACGAGTGGAGAGAAAAAATCGGTAATACTTCTTTCAATTAATTCGATGTTATTAACGAGAGAAAAAAGATGTTGAGAAAAAAAAAAAAAAATTGTAGGTGCTCACGTAATCGGCGCGAAAATCTTTGGGTGAAAAAAAGGTTGAACTAATTCGATTTGATCTGCACGAGCCGCAACTAACTAGGTAGCCTCGCGTAGCGACGAGGATCGGATCGGATCGTATCGCATCAGCGTATTTTGAATGCGATTTTGGGGGGATGAGGTTGCGTAATAAATCGCAAATTAATCCGACTACTAAGCTACTGAGGGTGTCGCGCGATGCCTCTGATGCTACGGGTGCGCTAATCCCTGCCTGTCTGCTACGCCAATATATATACATGTATATAGGTAATAACGTATGCATATATGTACGGTATATACGTAGGTGTATGTAAGGGAATAACGCGCTTCGACTTCGTTTCGTGCAGCAAAGGCCGAATTACCGCGCGCGTTGAGCTTCCGAGCTTTCGAGGTTCGCTTTCGCTCGAATACGAACGAACCGCGACTGCCGCTTACGAATACCTATACACTCTAATTGCGTCTCCGCGTCACCAAAAGAGATAATTTCATTAACTTGTTACCCTTAAACCTGCGGAACTCGAGCTCGTTCTAAAGTAGATCCGATTTCGAAATTCAGGCCTAATTATGCCGCGCATTGACTCGCGCAAATTATACCGAGACGAAAAATTGAATGAAACACGCCCGGTGGTTCACGTTTCAGCTCTTTGTCAATCCTTTTCGTTAATCTTGTTCTTCTTCGTCTCCCCTGTATTTATCGAGAAAATGAAGCTTTTATTTATTTATTTGTTTTGTTTATTTTATTTTATTCTTTTTGAGAATTTAAGGAACAAGGTGATATACGACTGCTGCAGATGTAATACTATAACCTTAGGGGTGAACCGCCCTTCCGGAAAAAAGGGTACTTCCGTGCAAAGGATGACAAATTTTTATTATTTCATTACACGGCAGCGTACCACACACGGGTTTTCCGAAACGGAAGGGATTTTCACCGTAAAGGGTTATAAGGTTGGATATATCCAGAGTGTTAAATCCGGCCCGGCCCTTGCAGGTATACACCTCTGCGTACACTCTTACCCGAGAACACAAGGTTTCCAAAGAAAAGGGTTCAAAATATTCAACCCTAATACTGCAAACGAGGAAAAGTTTGAAAGAACAAAAAAGAAAAAAAAAAACACGGGAGAAAAATGTGTAAAATGTGTAAACTCATACACATCTTTACGATTGTACGAAGAAAGCGCTGAAAAAGGAGGATGACAAAAATAATAGTAAAAAAAAGAAACCACTACGTGATGGGAATAAAGAACACTTCTAGCTCCTTTAATTTTTCTCTTCTTCATTCATCGTTTCATATATACATAAAAAATAGAGAAATGAAATCAAAAAAAAAAAAAATTCTCCGGTACTTTCTTCATGCCCGGGTCTCTGACGTATAATCAGAAATTAATTTATTTTTCCCATACAAGTACCTAGTTTTCTTCAATAAAGGACATTTAATATTATAATTTTTTCGACAAATTATCACACAGAAATCACGGAAGGAAAAGAAAAAACACCGTCAAGTTTCAGAGTCGCGGGCTACAGACGATTTGCAAGGAAATCAGGCCGGGGTGATTTCGCGCCGCAGAGGTAATACGTATATTATATATAGGTGCGATGAAACCTGAGAGGAAAAATACTTTAATAAACTCTTTGCGGAGGGGAAAATCAAATTGTGACGCGAATCATGTACCCTCCATAACTCACGGCGCGGTCCCCCACACGCGTACGTAACGTGTATGTGTAGACGTATAATTTATATCTATATATATATACATATATATGTATAATGTACGCGCCCACGGAATCACCACTTGTCCGACTTAAGTCAGGAATGAAGAAGGTCGGGCACGCTCAGAGCCTGACAGGGGTAGTTTTAATATAGGGTCCACGGGATGCCGTAGCGTCGGAAAATGCAGCATGCGCGGACGGGGTTCCCCATTTCTCCTTCATTCCTATATATCTCTTTCTTAAAACGCGACGCCGCGATGCACGATCAGTTCGTGAATTTAGAAATATTAAAGCAAATTCTAGCGTTCACATCACGTGCCCGTGATGGCCTCACGTTTACATAATTCTATTCCTTTCCTTATACCCATATCGTATACGCGTTACGTTACACACGTACCTATACGTATGTAACTACGTTCGTATGTATATGTGTATAGTACGTTAGACCCGAATTTTGGGAACTGATATTCCGAGGTTAGGTGTTTCCCGCTATTCAACGACAGCGGGGATACCCACCCTAAATTCCTACGTGGTTCGTGTAAAAGTTGCGCAAACTATTTCCTCGGTATACTATAGTTTTCCCATTTCTCTAGCCGCAGTTGCCATCGGCTGACTTTTAACGCTAGTACCTATGGATAGGTACCCAGACCATGTACCTAGACGTTTATTATGCATGTAATACGCGCGTGCATCCCTCCGACGAGGCCCTCGATTCCTCTCGATGCCAGAGCACAGCCGCAAGACTCAAAAATTATCACCGTCGACGCTAGCGGATTAAACCAGCTGAGGGTGGCTGGGTCGAGGAAATTTGAAAAAATGAACACAAAATGCTAATAATAAGAATAATAATAATAACGACGATGAGCGAGAAGGGAATTGGAAGTAATTTTTTTTAATATACCGTAATTTTACATTTTTACGCCGCCGACAAGCCTCCCTTCTCTCGTACCGTACTATACGGTTATATCCCGACTGCGATTAAGTTATAGGGTTAACGAATTAATGACGTGGAATAAATTAGCTACCGCGATGTTGAGAAGTTCAGACGGAACTAGACTACAGTGTACGTAGATTCGGATGAAACGTTTCCACCTCGACAATTCGTCGGATCAAAGTTGTACGGAATATACGCCAGTTATAAAGCAAAAAGAAGCTCGAGCAGATTTGAATTGCGCGAAAGAAGAATGAAATAAAGTTCCCTCTTATTTTCCGCATGGTGAAAAAATTTCATACGCGCGTATATTCCACGATACGGTGTCGCAGAGTTGCGCGTTGTCCCGTTTTATGGGGTAAAAAAATCCTCAAATTTATCACAAATACATTATATGTAGGTAAATTTTATTTCACGTATATAGCAAAAATATTTGGCAAAATGTGAGGGGGGGGTTTGTGTTGTTTCGTTTTATATTCGCCGGTGTTCCAACTGCAAGAGTCGAAAGTGGGGTCATCTTTCGATTCTGCGCGTATGCCCGCAGGTGATGTAATTTTTCTTTTAGCAATTTTTTTTTGGTTTTTCCTCTTTTTTCTTTCTCGTGTTTTTTTTTTTTTTTTTTGTTCGGTAGGGGGTAGTGGCTAAGCTGAGTTAAGCCGAGAGCGGTATACGTGATACACAATACGGTCTACTTTCGGTGGAGAGAAAACGTTAAAAGCATCTTTACGAGGTTTCTGAAAATACAAGGTATTTACAGAGAGGAAATTTTACACGCCTAGCTCTCGGAAATATACAGTCCACGGTAGGTACCCCTACGTGACAGAAGCGTGTTTTTGCTTTCAGGCTGATCGATACACCTGATCGCAATTGAAACAAAATCAAATCTGAAATGTTCGAATCAATTCAACGGAGGTATTCTACATGCGTTTTACAATAGGTGCGTATCATGCACTATGCTGTATTTGTTGAACATGTGTAGTTGGCTTTATTGCAGGTTTCACTTTGTAAATGGTAAACTAAGTGCAAGCTCTTAGACGCCAGTAAAACTTTATAACTACAAGCGATAGGAGAATTTAACGATTTCTCAGAGTAATCAATCCGTTTTATTTTTATTGCCCATCTGAGGCATAACTTTGCCTGTGGTACACGTATACTGATTGTGAGATGCATAATTTTCCAGCTGTTTGCACAGGTCGCAGCGAGTGGGAAGAAAAATTATACATACCAATATAAGTAATTTTCCGCTTTAGTTTTGTTATTTTTTCGTACAATCGCGCGTGATTTTATTTGAATAAAAACCGACGAAAACTTTTTTATTAATTGTGTAGTAAAAAAAAAAAAAAAAAAAAAAATATAAAAAAATGTTTGAACTTCTGAGCTCCGACGGATATGTAGAGCGTAGCGAGGGTAAAATTTCAGCTTTTGGAGCGAATTTTAGAAGCTCCAGATTTGATTCGAGCAGTTTTCAAATTTTTTTCATTTACACACCCTTACGCATGGCCGCCTCTCATACATATAAAACGAATATAAAGGGCTGGAAACCAGTAGCGAGATCAGGTTGGTTAATACAACCTGCTTCGGATCCCCTTCCTAAATCGTAAAAATCCAGGACTCGTTCCATATATATATACATATGTATATGTATATACGTGTATGTATATAGGGACAATCGATATTTCGCTACGGAAAACGTGATAGGGTGGAGAGTAACCGATCACCCAGAGTTCGAAGAGTTTTCTCATATACATTATATACCTACATACCTGGTACACGGTATTTTACCGAACCCCTAAACTTAAACGCGATCGCGAAATGATCGGCTAACTTTGACAAATGAGTGTAGATCGCGAACTGAGAGGAACTGTGGGCTAAGAATAACCGTTAGCTACGGAGTGAAAGAAAATTCATACAGTGACAAATCGGCGCCAAAGTGTTGGAGAAAAAAAAAAAATTGGGAAAAATTTACCCCTGTCGAGACGAAAAAAGCCTTCTTTCGTACGTACAAGAAATGTTTTAATTTCATTTTATAAAATGAATGATTTCAGTTCAGGTATCCTTTTCCCTTTTTCAGTGATTTGGCGAAAGTGGTGGAGGGGGGGAGGCAAGTTGACCGGAAAAATAGGGGTTCTGGAATATTTTCGGTACAAAAGAAACAAAAAATAAAGAAAGGTGAAAAAAATAAATAAAGAGAACGAAAAAAACGACCCAATAACTCAGGTTTATGCGCCATGTCCGCCTCCCTTGAATCTCTAAACTGAAAGGTTTCTCCCGCCCTACCAGATCATGGACCATTCGCATGGAAATCTTCGTACTGTTCGGCAAACAGCAGCCAAAAATCGCCCCTACGAAAAAAAAAGAAGAAAGCCCAAAAAATCCTCTGACCTAAACCTCTGCACTTGGTCAGTCGAAACGAGACTACCGTTTCCCTCTGATCTTAACAAAGGTATTATTTATATCCGCATTAATTTTGTCACTGCAGAGCAATACAACCCCAAGATCCTTTTTCCATTGATTTATTAATCTTTCGACCCTTTTCGATGAGGTAGGATAATTTAAAGAACTGCCAACTTATACCTACCCCCTTTCAAATATGTGATCACGGAATGAGTGAGTGATATTTTCGCAAAATGGAAAATGAACATCGTCAAAACTTCCCGATCGATATGGATCAATGTACCACCCCTGCATTCATTTTCTTTATTTGTTTTTCACCCCGCCACACGCTGGGATTTTTATTAGCGTTCTATTCTATTTTCGAACGTGGACAGAAATCTTGATACGGATATCTTAGGGCCACCGACTGATAAGGACTCATTTGTTAAACGTTGCGACGTGATAAATCACAAACTGCAGTTATAATACACAGAGCTGGTATCGGAGTCATTTTTCGACATCGGTGCAACCGTCCATACCTACGCCCTCTCGAATAAGTATAATAACTGAAACTGTCTATATAAAAGACGTAGTGAAGGGGACGGATTTAATCTCAGTTATTAGTCATACAAATATAGGTATAGGTATGTCTATATCTGTATTTGTATATAATCCGGTTGTCTCGAGAAAATATCCTCATCAATTTTGTCTGCCCGATCGATCGACAAAGAAGCAAAGAAAGAAGAACAAAAGCATAAAATGTCTTCAGCTCTGATTTGAAGGTGGAGAAAATCTTTCATGACCTCCGACTCGATTACACACCGTACGTGAAAATAAGTGATTCATGCGAATCGGGGTATACAGTGCGTTTATGCATGCATCATACATTGCCCTCAACTTGGATGATTACCAGTTCCTGGGAACTTATAACTGTTAAATTTTCAATTCCAATGTTTTCCATTCCCCTTACCGCCGTTGCATAATTCCGGCAAATTTCTCGATGATTTTCTGGCTCGGTGATGCGGCGTCTGAAAAACAAGAAAAAACAAAAAAAAAGAAAAGTAATCAAAGAGAAAAGAGACGAACGAGAAATTATTTTTTTTTTTTCCTCTTAATTGTATCCGGTAGTTCAAACGGGGATGAAGAGACGCTTTGTTGTAATACAATTACGATGCGACATAAATTATTCAAAAGTATAATTATACGAAGGCTGCATCTGGATATTTTAATTTTTCCTTTTTTAATTTTTACATTCCTCTTTTTTCACAAACTTAACTACTGGTCTTTTTTTCATTCTATCTTCACCCCTCTCGTTCTCCCTGTCAAAACAATCACGAAACGGGAAACGCTTTGAAGTATTTACATTGCAAATTGGGACTCGCGGATCTCCCGTCGCGCGTCGCGTCCTCGTTGCCGCACAGAGTGCGGAGCCTCCCTTGCTGTTCCGTTCCAACTTCTCTTGTGACACCCGGTGCACCGGCGTCATGCCCATGTTAAATTTCCATCTACATTGCTAAAATCGAACACAATCTAGGAACCGATGACAACATAAGGGATACTGCATTATTAGCGTACAAAACTTGGTCAACCTCGTCGGGAGCAACCCCGGAGTAGAGCCCGATACAGTGAATGAAAAACGGACGATAAAATGATATTGAAATTTCAGACAATTTGCACGCTGATTATTACTGATGGAAAAGAAAACCCAGAGCGATGTGTCGTGAGGACTTACAATAGTGTGAAATTTTGGGTAATTCTCAGTCTTCCGTGGGAAGCAAACCTGGGAGGCGATTCCGGGCAGATTACAAAGTTCGGAAAACTTGTCATTTTTTTATGATCCAACCTCCTCCTCCGTCACATCCAACACCCCAAAGAATAATAATTTTTCAAAAAATAACGCAGAGCCTTTCGCCAGAAAGCTGTTACCGTTGAAAACCGAAAACTACCAGAGAGATTAAATTCTGTAACGAACAATTTTCACCAGAGCTACACTTTCGATGTATAAAAGTGCGAAGTTTAATCGTCTTTCTGTATTTTTAACTTTATGCACACCCATTTATTCTATTAATTCGTAAGCTTTTTTCTGCTTTTTAACATATCTTTCGTTTCGTATCATTCAACTATGCGCACGTATAATAACGTACCTACATGAATACGGCCGAGAGCAGATTAAAATTTTCCTGCAAAAGCATTTGTTATGTGCTTTGTATAGCTTAGGTGTGGAGGATATAAGCTCATATTATTTCTTGCCCCGCGTTAGCACATACAGCGGCGTTGTAATCTTTTTTTTTTTTTTGTTTTTTTTTGTTTTGTTTTTTTGTTTCAATTTTTCTTTGTTTATTATTATTTATACTTTTATTTTATATGAAAAATAGAAACGCACGGTAGCAGGTTCGGTCCAAAGGTAGGTTTGTGTGCATGCACGCTATGATACATAGAGACACGCACACAAAGTGCATTTCTCGTTTCGCTACTCGTGAAGTTTAATGTTAAGTTTTCCACTCAAGAATTTTCTACGGAATTTATGCTTCATTTACGCGGCGGCTACGTTTCTCATGTATATATATACCTATATGCATATGTGTACGTGTACGTGTGTATGGTTATATACGCAGACATATAACCTATAGCCGACATTACTGCAGGGAAGTAAGTGGAATGTAATTCATGTTGAATACACAGAAATGCACAGTTTTCAGGTATCAAACTCCCGCTATATCTTTTACTTTCTACCTTCCCTCAACCTCTTCCAGTACTCGCAGAAATACCGGCGGTAAATACGAAGAAATGTACACGTATATAATGTATAGCCGTACATGTTAAACGGAAAAGAGAGAAAAAAAGAATCCAAGGTAAGAAAATTGTGCATCCACGGCAATGTTCGTTGATACTTTATCCTTTCTTCGAATAATGTATTATAATATATATATATATATATAATTCTATGTAAACTATAATTCGAGTACTAATTAAACCCAAAACCGTCAATTAAAATACTCAATTTTCACCGTGTGCATGGCGTGTCATTATTTAACGAGTCGTTCTTTTCAATTGCCTTTCCACCTATACTCTAGTGTAGGTTTTTTTCATTAATTATTCCTACTGCATTTTCCTGTTAATTATTATCACAGTTTTTTTCCGCATTCGTTGTTATTATTAGATTCTCTCTTTCTCTTACCCGTACCTCACTCTCGCCCTCGTATTGTACCCGGGCATTGCGGTAATTAATGAGAGTTTGTGAAAAACTCGAGTGCACTTTTTTGCGATTTGGTAGAAAAAAAAACAAGGCACAAAGAAAAAGAAAAAGAAATGCTGAGTCAGGAATTGAAAGTTGAACTCTGATTTTATATTAATTGTAAGTTTGAGTAACCGGTATACGTGTATAAAATACGTTGAGGGTGTCCATTTTAATCAAACCATTCTCGATCGCTCGAAACAATGGCCGGGTTGGTACGAGAAGAATCTTTTCTAAAAAGTTTTACGATTTTCTAAAGAGAGCGAACCGATGTGGCCTTGATTTGATTTTGAAAAGATTTCTTGACAAATTAAGAGATGAAAAATTTCATCGAAAATCAATCCTGAAATCTTTTCTTCTATTTTTTTTTTTTTGTGCGACCACGTTCTCGGGAGTACCCGATCGAGAAATTTTTCAATAAAAATTAGACACCCCGTAGATGTGTGTACATTATAGATATATGGTTCCTTTTCCTTCCAACTTTACTCGATCTTTTTTCATTTCATTATCTTCTTACTTGCATAACCGTAAGGTACGAAAAGTTTAACGATATGCAAACGATGCAACTACCGCATGCGGATTTTGACGTACGTACGTAACTGTACGTTGTGGATGTCATTAAAAAGTAAAAAGGTGTTTTTCTTCCCGTTTTTCCAACCGATTACTTTCATTGATTTGCATTTACGTACAGTGAAAAGTTTCATTAACTCTATGCACCGCATCCGATAATCCGATATCGATTAATCGCCGTTTATGTATTAAAACCTGAAAGATTATAAGGGTGTAACGTGCACGCACGGTTTACGTGATATGTCAGCGTAACTCTACTCCGCATTCGGCAGATCTCTTCGAGTGAATTATAATTGAAACTTTGTTATTAGTTTGAATTTGATATTCTACTCCATCTATCCATCTATCTACCTATACCTACGTACCCCGCACCTACGTACCCATCCAGCCACCTACTCTCAGCGAAATTCCCCTCGAGAGAGGAGATACGTTATAACGAACACTTCCTATTATTCACCTATCTCTACTCTCTCTCTCTCTCTCTCTCTCTCTCACACACACACACGCGCTACTTTATCGTCATCCAAAGGACTCGAAATTGCAGTCAGCAATTGTTCCATCCGCCGTTGTTCGTCAAGTCCACGTTAGGTATTTGCGAAGCGATCGTACTACATCTGGTCGAACACGCTCAGTTTTTCACCGAAATTCTCACCCGTTCTTCGATCGATTTGCTCCGTTAATCACCCACCTATGTACACGCTCGATCTCACCACTTAATTGGGTATGTGTTCGGGCTGGTTCCCGCCTCCGGAAATTATCACTAAATCAAGCAACCCCGTCCACCATATCATCTTCAATACGTAAACAACGCCGCTTACACGATACGTCATCCGCAAGGGTGAAATTCCGCGGACCATATCATACCCCCGCGTACGCTCACGCACCGATCGTTCTATTCTCTCTCATTGGATCTAACAATAATGGAATACGAGACGTTTCGCGTCAACCGAAGATCGAGAAGATGATGGAAAATGATTTTCTTCCGGTTTCTTGTTTTTATTCATTTATTTATTTTTTTTGTTTTCGCAAAGACTTCGATCGTTCGTTGTTACACGGTCCGATCGACGTTGTCAACAAATATCGTCGCTTATCGACAATTCGCCGATACGTCGGGCGCGGAATCGCCGGGTGTACGCGTATGCGGTTTGCAGCGGCGGAACGATGCGAATGGTGAGTCGGTAGGGTGCAGCCGTCTGTGGCCGGTTGATTAGAAAAGAGGAGAGGAAGGGCGGTCTGTAGTAGTCCGCAGAATTCGGTGAGTCCGATGGTGAAATGCTGAGCAAGACTGAATTACCCCCCTTTTCTTGTTTGTCGCTGGTCTGCATCGGGGTTCCCGGATTCCCCAGTTTCTAGGCCCACTCGCCGACAATGTTACATACAGACGTACATAAGGGTATGTACTCCCGTTCTCTTGCTCCTCACCAGGTTTCCACGAACCCCGCAGTTACCCGACGTTTCGACCAAATTGGTAAACGCCATTTGATATTCTACGCCCGTCTATATCTATGCCTGTACGTATAGCTACATTATGTACCATCTCTTGTTACGTAATTAAAACTATTAATTTTTAACTTTTTTTCTAAAACACATCCCCTCGAAAATGTCCTCGTCCAAGAGCCTGAAAAAAATTATTCTTCCAAATTCAGGATTCGGGGAGCAAGAGCGGTGGCGATATTTACCTAGGGAAAAATGGCGTGAAAGTTTCAGAGGGCGAAACACTGGAATTGAGCGACGAAAGGAACAGCAGATATCGCGTGTGCTGAAATTAAAATAGCCGCAACAATGAGCGTGCTTATTTCCGCGGTACTTTTACGGTATCGCTAACCAAGCTTACGATTACCCTCAATTGTTAACCATACCGGTAACACCTGTGTATTACGTAGGTGTGTCCTAGGTATGTATAGAGTTGTTGGTTAGCTACGAAGCCTTACGGATACACCTAGGTAATATGAAATTCTGCTTTGTTACCCAGCTTTATCAGCCCTGCATAAGGCGCTAGACGATACACCTTGAGCCTGAAATGCACACGCTAGATTGCGTGCAGCTTTGTAAGATACTGCAACGGAATTATAGGTGATATACGAGGTGTAAAGTATCTCGCCATTCCGTAACAGTATCGGTTCGGCCCTTCTGGCGGATCCTTTCAATTAGCGGGAGAAAAATGTTCGTATTTATTTCTCACAATTAGCGACCTTTAATTAGGAGTAATAATAACTTATGGGAGGTGAAGGTATCGGTAATTGTTTCAGAGACAAACACGCGAGACGCGAGGGAGAGAGGGAGATAGAGAGAGAGAGAGAAAAAAAGCGCAAATGCGCGTAGAATATATTCATTTTGCCCCTTTAGGAGCGCAGTTGATTTTTACACCGTATAAATAACTACCGTATTTTACCCGGTATGATCGTTTGAATAACATCCTAATAAAATTACCCCGACACCAATTACGTTGGTAGTACGCAGTAACGATGCATTGACACGTGGTAGCGTCCCATGTGGTTTACAGTCTGCGATTACCATGAGGGGCGAATTTAGTGTAACTATACAGTCTGAAAGTCAAAAAGCCTCCGGCGTATTATTTGAACCCTATGAGCGGAAAATTGTAACGAAATACTCCACCGGATGATTAACGTACTCCGCGTCGTTTCGAACGGAAAAAAAGAAGAAAAAAAGCAGAAGAAAAAAAAACACCCGAAACTACATACCTTTTCGCTCGTCGAGACCATCGGTAGGTACCCCTCGCACTCGAAGGGAGGGAAACCGAAAAATTATCGTCTCTCGAAAAATATGATTTCAAGTATTTTTTCCCCCACAAATGTTCGCGGCAATGGATTGAAATTTCGAAATAAAACATTTTGACGGATATTAGAGTGAAAAAAAAATGATTTCGAATAGCGATATTTCGAATCTATCGTAATTGAAAATGGAATAGCAATTCTGCCAACTGGTTTGATCATCGCTGACCTTTGTCGTCATCGCGGTGTTTATTCGCTATTCCGATCATTTTTACCAACTTTCGCATCCAGCGCTCTCCGAATACGCGAATACCTATTACGCATGTATAACCGGGTACAGTTTCCTAATATCGAAGGTAGTCACGGGGTAAGCCAGTTATTTCGTACTCTTGAATATCCCCTCTGCAGAGAATGGCCACATTAGGGTTGATGGCCCCTCGTTTAGGGACGTTTATACCGTACGCAGATATTCCGGACGCTTCCCACCACCACCACCACCACCACCACCGCGTCACAATGCACAGTCGAACACGGGACATACCGAGTACACACATGCATACCAATTGCCCCTTACCACCTTCGGCTACAAAAAGAAGAATTAAAAGAGAAAAGGGAATTAAGGAAAAGTATCTGCGAACTGGTCCCTCGAGTTTCGATTTCTTTTTTTGGTGTTTTTCTCTTCTTTTCTTTCCTACTTTTTGCTTGGCAAACTTATACATAAATAACAACTTTTCGAGCATCCGAGAGTGGACTGGATTGTCTTACGGCAACAGATTGGATCGATGCTTTCCGGGGTTCTTGGCGAGCTTCTCGAAATTGATGGATGATGGATTTTTGAGTAGTAACAGATGACGCCTCCGGCGAATGTTAATACACACGTCCGTACAACTTGTCGCTTCCGGACTCGTGCTATAATATAATCTAAGATATTCAGCGTCGTCGACACTTGGTAGGTAGCTCTTATTAAGGCTCTCGGAGAACTATCTGTCCATATCTTCCTCCGCCCTCTCTCTCTTCGCGACGACGAGGGGATCCTCCAACCGGAGAATGTCAACTGCTGCCCGCGCGCCTTCGACCCTAGAACATTTACCAAAGACGTCATGTGACTCTTACACCGTAATTGCCCCGGGGATTACTCTCGTTATTATCATTGTGTTATTATTATTGTTATTATCGTTACTGTTATTGTTATTATAGGCACGGGCGGCGGATGCCGCAGACGATACCCCGAGTGCTTTACCGGGAGAATATTCAAGATCGTTCGGAGATAGGGAAAGGGCTCGGTTAAATTGAAACATGGGGTATGAGCAAGCGTATGCATAATGTAGGTGAAAAATTCGACAGCGAAACTAGGAAAACTAACGGAGAGAAGGGTACGGGGTGTGGAAAAAAGCGTCGATTGTAACCTCGGGAAGAACGTGGAGCCGTGTAGCTGCAGGTTGAAGTGATTTCGGTGGAACGACGGCCTTGGGTCCGAGTTAGGATGAGAAGAGTTTAAGGGCGTGCACCTACAGGGGATGGTTAAAAGAGGGAAGGGACGCGAACGACACGATGATATTGCTCGGGGGTTAAGGGACACCCCTCTTTTGCTCCTTTTACCTAGCCTAATGGCACCGGCAATTTCCTTAGATCGAAAAAGTTGACTCCAAGTTAAGTTATAGCAGATACTACTACTACTGCTGCCGCTGCTACTACCACTACTACTACCGCCGTACTCGTGGAAGATATCCTCCGCGAAGCGACGGTACGGAACTCGACGCGACGACGAGAAACGAAGACTTCTTCGCCGGGAAAGTGATTCGGAAACACAAGCGATCATCCGGAGTGCTAATATACCTCTACCCAACCCTGCGACCGATGTGTATTTCTTTTTTTCCTTACCTTCCCTTCTTTCCCTCACTTTTTATAGACCCCGTGTAACGTATAACAAAAGTTTGGCCGATTCGGTATACCGAGGAAACAGACCATCCACTATTTCTACAATATTAACGAAACCGTGAGAGCCGACAGTCTATACAACTATTCTCATTCGACCCCACTTCTTCCGAGTGTCTTCGAACTATTCGTAAAAAATAGACAAAGTCAACCCTCCTTCCGAACGCAAAAGATAAAAAAACGAAAAAAAAAAAAAAAAACAAGATTATACTTCCGAGGATAAAAAATAAATAAAAAATGGCAACAGACCCGGCCGTAGACCCCCTTCAATTTTCCTTTTCCTTCTTTTATTTTTTCTACTCATCTTTGACGCGCACCCAACTTCACCGGAGTCGAGATCTTCGGTTTGTATGTAAATGAACTTGAAACGCGATATAACTGGAAGCACGTTGAGAGTTCTCTGAATTTGACACGTCCAACTACTGCACTGTTGGTGTAGACTGAATTTCGTCTTGAACTCTATACCTACCTGCTGTGCTGTGTGCATCTTGTATCGGGTGTGTGTACGCATATATATACATACATATATTGCTATATAAATATAGTTACGTACGTTACTCCTTCGGGATGCTAGAAGGTAAAGCGGTACTACACCGACCCAACCTTAACCTGACATAAGGAACTTATAGAATAGCGTACGTATCACGTATCGCAGCGAGGTAACTCCAAGCAAACTACCTGTCTCTGTTTCCATTTCTATGGTATTCGGAAGACGGTTGCATTCCGGAATTACAAGTTCAAACATACGTCCCGTCCCAACATTCGTTCCGATTCACCTGCTGTGAAAGTCACCTACGGATAAGGCAGGTTGTACCTGAGCTATTTTTGAACGTTAAATATATTCGCTTCAAAAACATCCGTACAGTTTGACACAATTTTACCGTTAATTTACAACGTAAGGCTTCGAAGTAGGTTTATTTATGGCTTCGGGATTCCGCCGTACCCACCCCGCTATATTTGGATTTTATTAACGACGTGGGAAATTTGGCTCATCGTCGGCGAAATCACTGCGGTCTGTGTTTTTTTTTATTCAATTTGCACAATTTATTTCTGCTCGTTACGCGTTCGTGCAGATTCGTTGATCATCACCTCCGTAACACCTTCCAATTTCATCGAGGATTGATACGAAACTGTTACTATTTTCGGTACAAAGAACCATCGCTCCAACCATTACCCATAGAAATCTGTTTTGCTTAAGGGCTTTACGATATGGCTACCCTTTATGCCACCTCAGGTTCTACATGCGTACAACGGTCGGTTCGACCGAATCCTGACAATGAGATAGATCTACAATTAGACGAAACGCAGGCGTATAGATCCGTCTCCCGAAGACCCAAAGCGCGTTCTTCCTTCTCTTAAGCTTACGACTTCTGCGGAGAGAAGGTAGGTATCTATATACGTGGTTACAACTACTCCTTTGTTTCGGATTGGCTTTACTTAGCGGTATAGGACGATGCGGCGAGGGCGATAGAGGATATCGGGTGAACCTTAATTAAATCTAGAGGTTGGTGCTACGGGAAACGCGTGTTGAATTCAGAGACTCGAAATCTTCTTCATATCCATAGGTGTATGTATCTGTACGATGTGTACAGCCGCGTGTGTCGCGCGAAATCGTATTCTGGATTTCAATTTCGTTCGTTGTCGGTTCCGAAGAAAAACTTCTTTCGAGTTTTCGTGTTTGACTCTAGTCGTCATCGCCGAAAGTCAAGACCTTCCGGGTCCTTGTCTTGACGTCTAATCTGCCTTCGAAAGGATCGCATCTTGCGAGCACCTGCGTCTAATTACCCTGCGGTGTCTGATGACGAGGGTAATTAGCGAAATTCAGGGTGCCGATTGCCGCCGCTTCTGATCCCTCTGTGAAATGTTCCACAAGTTCTCAACCCTTGGCGAAGATGAAAAATATAATGACGCAATTTCCCGCGATAACAATAACGATAAGGATAAGAAATAAGGGTGTAAAAATGAATCACGTCCCAGATAGTTCTTTAATTTTTTTTTTTTTTTTGTTTTTTCTCTCCCCTCGATTCGTTCGTACATTTTCATAATACTCTTTCCGACATTTTTCCAACGATTCATCCGTATAATTAATGACCATTATATTTCCATCCCTATACAACCTAATTAAAATATAAACACGACGAGTTCGAAAACTTTTCACTTAAATCTTGCCCTTGTAAAATTCCTTTGGTTTGACAAAAACCATCATTCGATTGAGTTTTTGCTCCTTTTCAATTCATTACGGCGTTGCGGTTTGATGGTTTTTTCTTTTTTTTCTTTCTCTTCCTTTTTTGCGGGTAACTCGAAAATTGACGCTCAAGAATGAACGTCCCAAGTCACGCCTCGTCGTTGTCGGGTGGTCGGAGGGGGTGAGAGAAAGCAAAAATAAAACTAAAAAAAAAAAGAGAAGAGAGTAAGGGAGAAATAGGATATAGGTGCAGAACGAGCGAGGGAAAGAAGAGCCCAGGCGAAGCAGGGCGATTACAGACTTTGTTTTAGGTCCACTAGGCCGCACAATTGTCCCGGGCGATAAGCGACCCAGGAGAGAACTTAATTCGTTGGGGAGCTGCGAGCGGTTCGGTCTTTGTGCGAAAAGGAGCAAGGAAAAAGCGAAAAGAACAAATGAAAATAAAATAAAATAAATTGTTATTTCACCGGGGTCTCCTTTCTCTCTCTCTCTCTCTTTCTCTCTCTTTTTCGCTATTCGAACGAAGTAGCTTAAAATTCTACCCGCTGCTTCCCTTGTACCACGCCACGGCGTTAGCTGGAAACTACGAGCGTATCAATCCTGAAATTCATAGTGAAAATTCAACAAATCTCTCTCTCTATTTTTTCTTTTTTTTTTTTTTATTTCTCGTTCGTGCCCGTTAGTGACCGTATGTGCTCGCTTCAATAATGGCGCGCACGTTCCCGTTGTTCGAAACTGTGGGGGTGAGCGACGAAAAGCCAGCAGTTAGCATCCTCATTGAAAATACCGCCAACGCCGAGGGGCCGTTTCACAAACCGTCCCGATATCGCCGGTGTTTAAAGTCCGTCCATAATTCCAACTTACCCGATTGTTACTCGGGCGTTTTTTTCTAGGATAAAATATTGTCACTTTTTTGAAAAATTCATGCCTACCTGCAGCGTATACCTTCGTTGTTCAAATAATTGCTTCGTACCTTTCAGCGAAGAGAGAGTAACGTGAAATTTTTAATTACGTCTCTTTGAATTCCTAAGAGAGTCTTGAATGGGTAAAAATTTGAGGGCGCATTTACCGAGGAACCGCCGCGCTAATAGCACCAACGTAAGATCTGAGCGTTCGCGTAACTCGATTTGCCAAAACTACACCCTAAATTCAAGAGGTAACGGAAATACATGCCGCAAAGTACGTTACGTTCGCTATTTGTGCGTACGCCAAGAGCATCAAACACCGAACAACAAAAGTGGGCGAGCGAGTGGGTACAAGGTGTAGGGGGAAGAGGTACCTAAGGTGTGTCGAATAAGGCTGACATAAATCTGATTTATAGTCCAGAGTTAATTAGGCAAAAGGGTTGGAAAGTTTGAACAGTCGTATAGGGCGAAGCGAGAGGGGATTAACTTAAGTTTTGGATGGCTTAATAGGCCTCGTACCTTGTTACTCGGATGTAGCGCAACACCCATTCTTGCTTTACAATATTATGCGTGCGCGATACGCATAGGTATACTCGTGTAAGTGAAATGAAAAGGGAGAACGGGAGTGGTGGAAAACTCCCGAGAAACCCCGGGGAAAAGCGTCTTCGAGAAAACGAACCCCCTAATTATTTTGACTCTTCTCGTAATCGATCGCGTCATACACGATCCCTCGACAAATGATTGCAACAAAATAGAGAGAAAAACAAAAAAAACAAAAAAAAAGCGGAGCGAACGGAGTAAAAAAATAGAATCCGCTCGTTATCCCCCATTGAATAATTCGTAGAACTTTCGATTTGCTAACTGCGTACGTGAACTCGTGTTCGCAATGGGATTATTCGCAATTTTGATTGATCCACTGCTGTTTAGCAAATATACGAACTGGTACTACCCAATCCATACAAAATACAGTTGAATAACTACGGTGCAACGGGAAGCGACGGTTAGCCGGTATTTTACCTCGTACCACCCCCGTACATCCACTGCGTCAATTTTATATAGGAATATAAAGCTAGCCGGATATTTTTCGATCTACATATCGTGACGTGTATACCCCCCTTTCCGTTACGCCAGAAATGATGACAATGTTTTCCGATCGGATTGACTCGTTTACTTTTTTTGAATTTTTGATTTTTCTCTTTTTTTTTTTTTTTTTTTTTTTTTTACACACAAACTGCTTGCTCTCTTATTTGTCTTTTTCTTTCGCTCGTCTGTATCTCACCTCCGGTTATCTGGATGTATGATAAAAAGAACAGAAAACAGGGGCGAAAATACTTTTTCAGATTTTTCTACCTCCGTATACATATACTACCTGTGTACTATTTTTCTTTTTTACAACCCCGATACAACGTTTATATCTACTTATTATTTGTCGTTACGTTCGGTTTCGTTGTAAAATGAAACGACGTTACACGTGAAAGATATAACGAAACGGAAAGTGACGCGATAAATCATAAGAATGTCTGAAATATACGCGATATACCGTTCCGAAGAAAAACTCGTACTGCCCTTTAACGTTACTTTATGATTCCGAACAACGATCGATGGGGGTGTATTCTAGGGGGTGCGAATAATTCGTTTTATTTATACACGTTATGTAAACGTGTTTATTCGCTTGTAAAAGTAGAATAAACGAAAAAACAGAAAAAAAAAGGAAAAAAGAAAGCTCGGGAAAGATCGGAAATCTCCTTTTTTCGCGGTTTTCCCACAAATTTTCCAAACCCACCCTTCCGATTGATTAGACCTGCAGCAGCTCTTACAGTTATCCAATCCAATTTCATTCCTCGTATTTTCTCGCCACAAACACCGAGCCGATGTGTATGGGAGATGCTCCCTTTGTTTGCTATTGAAATTGTCGCCTCGTTTCAATAAATGACTTGATATATAGCGCGTGACCAATCCTGGGAATCGTAGCGTGTGGATTTTACATATCGCCCGAAACTCTGATGAAATTCTTCGGTGAACACGTACGTACCTACGTATACCTATAACGGTACGGTAGATTTAGCTTCGTATCAATTTTCTACGCGATACTGGAAATGTAAAGTTTCAAATTTCGATTATACCGAGTCGACGTAAAACGGTTTCGAAAAATTTAAAGATCCAGATTTCAGATTTCGAGTCCAAAATGGAAAGGTTTTCAGTTTTTTTCTAACGCTACAATTATCCTCGAATCGATTTTCGTTTGGAAAACATTTTCATTCTTATATTTCAACGAGGATACTCCCTTTTGTCCACGTGTTCGTCCGGAAAGAGTAAAAATAAAAAAATCACCTCGCTCCAAATCCAATATAAACTCGTTCAGAAACGGCAACACATTTTTCGCGCAGTCGTTTCTATACTTAGATCTTCTTTTTTCTGCTTCATTCTCTACTTTTCCTTCGTTCTTTTTCCCTCCGTTTATTTTTCTCTCATTCTTTTTTCTTTATTTTTCACCCGGTTGCAACGACGCGTTGAATCGCGCGGTAACGCATTGCTAGCTGGGAGATTTCAGCTGTTGCAAGGGGTGGTAACCGTACCATTTTCACTTCTCTATTTGAGAAGCGGCAGAAGGGTGTCACGGTGGTGGTGGTGGTTTTCCGTCGTGTCAAGAAGCCAATTTTCCCTACATTGGAACGTATTGCGTGGAATAAAACGTTGGCTTGCATCAGCCAGCAGTCGGCTAATGCGAAGCGAATTTTTTCGAATTTCTATCACCCTCGCTGCCGATGCTACTGCAATTGCAGCTACTGGTGCTCATCGCTTTGTGAATTTCATACGACAAAACATAAGTTGACAGAGTGAAGGATGATCTGTTTGAAAAAATAAAAAATGAAGATAGATTCTCCCGATTGTACACCGATTTTACGAAAGAGTCCGCGTATACTTACATCCAACCATATCAACCATGTCGATTCGCATTCCACACGCGGATCGATGGAGGGTGCAAAATAAAAAACATGTACGGGGGGTTGAGAACGTCAAGTGGCCTTGGAGTTTGGGTCGAAAAAATGATGTACATAATTTCCTCCGTCTCGCGGCACTCCCTCCCTCTCTCCCTCTCTCCCCCCTCCCCATTACCCCCAATATAGGTATATATTTAACGTATATTATAGGGGTTTCCAAAATCAGTAGAGAAAAAAATTTCCGTAACAGTTTTCAGAACCTCTATGGAAAATCGCTTTCGTGATTTTCAAGCCAGCCTATCAAAGTTTTCCAACCCATACCAATAGACGGGGATATATGTGTATTTTTTTTTTTTTTTTTTTCTTTCTTTACGTGCTTCAATCTCCGCTCTACGACTCAAAGTGTATACCGTGAGATTATATACATAGCGAACCGCGTCCAGATTGAATTTCGAATGGAAAAGTCAACGCTGTAAGAAATGGTGAAATGAAATTTGCGGACGGCAGAGGGGGGAGGGAAGCATTATTTGTTTTTTTTTTTTTTTTCGTTTTCCTCACTTTTGTTCGTTACTTTTAAAAGTTGTTTGTTTAATTATAGTCACTGCATTGTGCAGAAGTGTGCATTAAATAGAAGTCTCGGGGTAATTTAACGTTAGACTTTGATAAAGTGTTCGACGATGAATTTGACAAAGAACGTGACAACGGGGGTGGTTTCTCGCTCGCTCTTTATCCCTCCTATTCTCCGCTGCAGCTGGAAGAAAATGAAGGAAAGTAAACCGGTAGCAGGGTGAATGGAAGTACGGGAGAAGCAACCGGTAACGCGATTACTAACAAGTGGTAATAACAATTAGCGCTGTGAAAAGCGACAGCCTCTTTGTCAACAAGGTAAGTTGGAATTAAACCGAGAAACGTACCTGCTCAACTTCGAATTACCGCGAATAAGGTGTATCTGCGTCGTATCCGTACATCCGCGAAATTCGCCGAGTCACTTACGGGCAAATTCAGCCCGCGTTTGGGCAGGAAAGTTTTACGTCCATCCCCTGGAAAAATTATTCCCACCGTTACTCTCAACCCCCGATATGTTTTTCGTTCGACAGAGAACGAAACGAACCCCGTGCACGCGTCTCGCCCGATTGGAAATACAAAAATTAAAGTCACCGGTTTTACAACAGCTGGAAATACGAGTTCCCAATCTTGACGACTCGGACGAAGGTGTTTCTCATAGCCGAGGGTCTTCCGTGTCTGAAGAAAGTCTTAAGCGGGGCTTAAGAAGCCCTCTTCTTCGTTGGGTGCAGGGTGTTCGGTATTAGTATTCCACTGGAGTGCTCTACTAATGCTTACCTTTTGTCTTCTCCGCAAGGCATTTTCGGCAGGAAAACCAACTCGCAAAAGTAAAGTTAAGGAACGCTGCCGTTGCCGTTTTCCCATACACACACCTACATCTCGCGAGAGGCACATACCATAACCTACACCCAAAAAGTATGCACTATTTTTTCAAGGAATCACTCTGTACCGTTAAAATGAAATTCCCCCCCCCCCCCCCTAGCTCCCTCCTGCCCCCCCATAAAAAAATTTCTCTGGTACAAGCTTTTTTTCACACAATTTTCTTTTTTTTATTCTTTTTTCGAAAGCCGCTGGTACCAACTCGCTCGTACAGTGTAATCTTGATTGATTTTCAACTGCTAATTGGAAACTGCTACTGTTGGAAAACTTTTTTTTTCTCATCGCATCTAACTCTTTAAAGTAAATTACTTACGTCACACGTGAAATCCTATACAAACGGAGGATGGAGAGAATAAAAATGTATTTCATCGATGAGCTGCAGTGTTCTGGTTTTTTATCTTTCGTTTTTCTTTTAACCGAAATTAAATGAGACAGCCAGAAAATTCGTGGAGTGCAAGAGAAATTAGAAAGAAAAATTATCTCCGAGCGAAGAAAAAAAGTTTAATTTCTAATTTAGAACGACCAATTAAACTTAGATTAAGAAAAGTAATTGTTCTTGTTATTTCGAGTATAATAGTTGTTCCATCCGGAATGTTCCGGTGAAAAAAAGTTTTTATCTCATCCGAAGAGTGTCATACCTCCGCAATCGCTGTATCTGGAAAATGAAATGTTCCCGTGATCTCGAATTTTCCAAGAGATTTTTGACGCGCGATGCAGACATAGGTATACTTTCGCACTGAGCGAGTTCTAGGAGAGGCCAACGAAAAGATTCCGCACTTATTTTCTTCTTTTCTTCCGTTCTCATGTTGTCGCTTTCTTTTTTGACGCGCTTATCCCGACGTAGACAAGAGGATATAGTATTTCGTATCCGATATCCTATCCCACTAAACTCCGTACTCACAGCGTCAAATTTCTATAACTATTTACGCCATATTTATACGGCTTGGAAAATTTTCCCGATGGTATTAAATCGAAAAACGTACGATGTAGGTTTAGTCTCGTGTTATTTCGCAGCTGAAATTCTGACGGAGGGAGAAAAGATGAAATTTCATTCGGTTAAAATACCGCTTTTTAGATTGTTGAAAACTTTCCTCACCTGGTATGGACCGATGAGACTAATTATGAAAAATTAAAAAATAATAACGATAAACTGCATAAATGGAAACTGGACTCAACGACCGGAGATAATCTTAAAATACTTGGAATCCGATTCGTCCCTTCCATATGGAGATTGAATGTAATTGTTATTTCATTTAATTGTTAATAATTTTTCTGAATTAATTTTCAGGTGCCGCCGCGGCGTCTCGAGCCTACGTCGACGCCTTATCCAGGTTGGCAAGACAGGCTCAACTCGGTACTTGGGGCGGTTCCCAGGATGTCGGTAAGCGCAATAAATTTTCTATTACTTCATTTTTTTTCATTTTTTTTTTTTTTTTTCGCACACGTGCGGACGCCGACATTTGCTGTCAAACGCAGAAAACGAAACATCGTCGCGCGAAATAGGCGACACGGCGACGGGATAAGGTTCCTCGCATTGACGCACAATATTCCGAAGGCACTTTAACCACATCCGCAGAGCAACGCCCGTCCACAAAGATTCACTTTTCATGTCTTACAAACTGCGAAGACGCCCTTCGACAAACGTACCAATTTTACTCACTTCAGAAGTGAGAAAAAAAGTAATCTGCGAAGCAAACTAGTTCAACGTTACGATTATTATACGGTTAAAGTTCTTCTTTCTCACGTCAGTCCGATGACCAAATTATGTAACCGAGAAGAAAACGGTCTAAGCTCTGAGCTTACAACTTGCAGTTCCGGTTCTATTTTCTTTCGTATTATTATTATTTTTTTTTTTTTCGTTTCTCTTAATCCGATAATCGAAATCATAAAGTAAAACGTGTAATAATCAGTCTCTCGCCACCTCGGGCTTCGAAATCTAATAAGGGTTCGTCTACTTAGCCTCCTTCTCGTCTTCGAAAGCTTACGTATTATAAGCTTTGGTGAAAAAAAAAAGAAAGAAAAAAGAAACCAGGATAAAAAGAATGAAGAAAAAAAATGTTAAGAAAGAGGTAGAGAAGCTACTCTTCCCCGTCTCTCCTGCATTTGAGTAACAGGATCAACTGTGAAACGTGGTACACCCTACTTAGAAGCTCAGCTCTGCAACTGTACGATTATGGTATCTATAAGTATACGGTACACACGCGTAACGTAATACGTTCCTCGTGTCTTCCTTTATCTTTTATTATTATATACCTATATACGAGTGTAGGATAAACGTCGCGCAGAGGTTGCGAGTCGCTGCAGTTGTTTCAGCATCGAAAGAAGTTCACCGACCTCTTACCTGCACGGTCTCAACTTCGACTGCATAAGTACGATATAGCTTGGATGAAGCCCTATGAAATTTTAACTCCGACACAGATTTTCCTCTCTCTATACTCGTCTTTGATACGAGTCCAGCTCTTTCGAACTTTCCTGTCTCTTCAGCAACCGCAGCTTCCTTCGATTACGCGAACTCATTTGCGAATCACCTGCACGAAATAAAAGGATATGGAACATCGGGTAACCGCGTCTACGTGTACGATGGAATTGAAACGTTAACGTTGAAAAGAACCGGCTCCATTCATCCTCTTCGGATTTAGTTTTGAAATTCAATATTTCAATCCACACAGATGGATAATTGGGAAGCTCTTCTCTCTTTCTTTGCTGTCAGCTATACATCTGGAACGATATCATTTTCTCGCTGTCTGGCGAACATTTTTTTTTCTTTCTACCATTTTTTTTTTTTTTTCATTCCTACCCCTATACGTCGTACACGCCGCACTGCGAAATCGAAGATAATGAAAGAAGGTTGAAATTCCGTGGATATGATAGTTTTACGTATGGACTATAGGTTGTTATTAACTCGAGGTTGGTTTTTAACTCGTCAGAGGTTTTTGTAATTAATTTTGTTTCTCATGTTTCTAATAATAATATAGAATTCCTGAAGTGGGTGTGGCGCGCGTTATAAGGACTCGAAAGTCGTAACCGTAACCGTAACCGTAACAATATTCCGCTGGCCTCTAAGCCTTTAAATCTTGAATAAAAGTGAGATCCACAACCAACCGACCGACTTTACCTCGCGAAAGAACTACGTGAGAATAGTGGGTGGATGGCCCTTCCCTTGTCGTGAAATAAGGAAAGGTGGGAACGAAAAGAAAAAAAAAAAGAATGAAAAACAAAAATGCTAGCTTTGTTATTTTGTGGACCTATTTGCGTCGCCCGGCTTACGTGGACCAATAAAGATCACCGAGTTATTGACGGGACAAAATAGGGTGTCGTAGGTGACCCAAACTTTACGTACAAGTGGGCCGTATAAGGCAACATCCTAAAAGTAAGAAGAATAAAAACTGACGAAAAAGAAAAAAAAACGAAAAACAATAAAACATAAAACAAATCGTCAAAAATGAACCCTCTTCGAATAAGAGGAGAAGATATCGCGCAATTTTATATCCGTACTATATTCCAACTTGGCAAGGGTGGGGGAAAAAAGATAAATAAATAAATAAAAAATGTCTCGCACGTTTGAATAATCTGCGCAAGAATGCGTGTCGCGTACGTAATTTTCGTCGTTTTCCAAAGAGCTTCAAGCATGCCCGATTTTTGAAACGACGAGACAATATACCAAGGGCTCGTGAAAAAACGAGAAAACGCGAATAGAAATTTCGAATAGTTTTCAAAAATCTGACGATCGCGTGAAATAATCAGGGTAATACGAATGCGAATATTCCGAATCACCCTACCGAGTAGTATCATGCGTTTTTGAGAAACTTGAGATTAACCGCAGGATGGTGTCGTTTTATACCGTAACACACATCATCCCTGGAAGCGGTTTTCCTGTATCTCCCTTATGTGGTAGTACTTTAGAAAAGCTGCCTCTCCGCAGAGCTGACAAATTAACGAGGTAGAGATACCGAGCGGTGGTTTTAATCAGGCACAAGCTACCTGATGGGAAGTTCCGGTAACGCTAATTACCCTGATTAATCTCCTACCCCAATCGGATAAATACCGCACGTGTCACCGTTCCATGAAAAAATTTCGAATTTCGTATAATTAGTCGACGCAAAAAAAAATGGTGAACCAGGGATAGGAAAAAAGGAAATCAGATTCTAGGGAAAGTTTCTCGCTCCTCACATTTGTTTTTGAACGTGTTGCGATTACGTTTTTCACGTCGTCTTCGGCTCATCGGTTTTTTTTTTTTAGGAGTGAAAATTGAGTCTCAAATTGGAATTTTTGCTACGGAGTTTATACAGGGTTAGAAGGGTTCGAAACAGTTTAATAAAGGCGAGAGTACTATAGTCAAGTGCTGCAGTTTCGCGGTTCTCACCCCTTCGGTTTCTTGATTCAAAATTAAGCATAAAGGCTTACTTCACATACCGCAACTTCGCCCGGGTTATAATCCCTCGAAGGACTCGCGGTAAGTTCTAGAATGAGAAAGGTTTTTTTTGTTTTACCGGTTTCAATTACTTTCGGTGGTCGATTTTTTCCTTCTTCTTTTTTTCCGTTCCCTTTTTTTTCTATCAAATTACAGAATGACGTCGTTATTATACCGAAACCCACTCTGATATTTTTCAACCGCGAGAGGGGTTGTTTTATAACTTTGGACCGATCCGAATCGCGGCCACCGTAAACCCAAACAAAAGAAAATAAGTAAGTTCTGTAAAGATTTTTCTCAAGAAGATTTTTTACGATTTCTGCGACCGTAAAACCTTGTACTTTTATTCCCTTCGTCCTCTAAATAAGTGTATCACTTCATTTCCGCGGATCAACCGATACGCTGCGCTTACACAAAGCTGGGTACCTAACGAAATTATTAGCTGCAAATGCGAAATCGTTGTACGGCGTGAACCGAATTCAAAAACCAAACGAGAACTTCACTACCAATTAATTATAACACGTATTGTGCAGTCCCCGCGCCGCAGTCGCGTCGCTCATCTCTGCACGTGTAAGGTATTTTGATAATGATAACAATAATAACAATGACGATCATTACTACCACTGTTATCACAATCATCGCCATCGGAATGATCATCGCGATATTATTAATGTAAACACGATGGGGTGAAACGCGCGGGCAGGGAGTGGAGAATTATAAACAGACGAGCAGCTCTCCGTTAAACCGTAGAAACGAGCTTTCTCTCCTTCTCCCGCTCCCTCGGTCCACCCCTCTCCTTGCCGCCATGTTGCACTGCACTCGATAAACATAAACGTATTACGCATATAATTGCATAAAATTACAATTCCTGGCTAACAAAATTGTTGTTGTTGGCTGCGGTCAAAGTTTGTTATTACTATAAATTAGGTGCAAAAAAATGCAGCAGGCTTCAGTCGGAAATAAATTAACCCAAATATTCAAATTAATCTTGGCGAGTGTACGTCGCGTTACTTTATATACTCTTGAATTCAGCCATGCGTACGTAACTATATCGTATTCAGAAAACCAACAAAATTCTATTAATGAATATGTCATTTCTCAAGACTAAATTATTATCGTTTTGAAGAAAATCTCCGCACAACCGTCGTCTTCGTCACCGATAATAATGAATCGATCAAATTTTCATGCTCGATTACGGTGCGTCTCCACTAATTGCAGTTATTCATTTATTGTATGGCGATGGTAATCAAAAGGGACGAGATTATCGTAAAACTCGTTGATTAGGATAAGGGCAAAGTTTTGATTCTAGGCTCGTTTGTATACGATATTCTAAAGAGAGAGAGAAAAAAAAAACTCCCTCTCACTTTTCCAAACTTTCTTCCGACTCCTTTAACGTTACAAAGATCTTTCAATCGGGACAATTTTCCGTGTTAATCTCGTATACATCCCACCAGTCTGAAATCGCTTTGCGGTACAGCAACAGCAGCAGCAGCAGCTTCCATTTGTAATTAAGTTTGAATTTCTCGTCTCGCCTCTTCCTCTCGCCACGAGGCATCCGCCCCAGACCGGCAACTGCTCGGCTACTTCTTAATTTTCGTTCGTTTATTATCATTACTTATTTTATTTGTCGTTATTTCTCCCTTTTTCCGTTCGAGCTTTCCACTTTTTTCTTCTCTCGCCCCCCCCCCCCCCCCCCCCCCCCTCCTCCTCCCATTTAGTAGTCTCACTTCCTGCGGCGGGAAAAGGGCGTCTTCGTAACGGCATATGTATATAGGTATACCTATGTACGGTATAGTGAATAAATGGTGTATGTACGTGCGGCATAGATGGGGAAAATTTTCCAGCCCCGTAGTCTTGAGAAATATCCTCGGCGCATATTCTCCATGAAAAGCGAGTTAGTCGATCGCGGAGCGGAGGTATGCGAAGAGTCGACGCAGCGCGTGTATAAACGAAAACCAAAACCGTTGCGTTGAGTTTGAAATCGCGCAGGGAGTGACGATATTGCCAATTTCAATATCATTCTCATTCCACTCCGCGCCAGCAGAAAAGAAAAAAAAAAAAAAAGGAAAGTAGATTCCACCCCTCAAACTGGAGGTAGTTCGGAGCTGGCCTATAACCCACCCATCAGACAAGTTACCGGTTCTAAGTACGCTTCCTATCCTGCCAATCAGTCGATGGAAAACGATTTCTCAAACTCAACGTACGATACGCTCGATATTCGAAACTTGAAAAAATGATTTTCAAAATATCACGTACGCCTACCTACGAGTCACGTCGTTGCAGCTTTTTCCTTTCCCTTATTTATTCGTTTTGTTCGTTGTTCTATGCAATTCTAGAATATCGTGAAATAAAAATATCTGAGAGTTGCGACGTTATGGGAGGAGAAAAAAAAAAAAATTTATCGGAATAAAGAGTAGGGGCAGTGTCTGAATTCGGTGTATAATTGAACGTAAAGGGGGATATCAGAGGTGAATCGGAGTTATGGTGGAAATTTCGAGTAGGTATAGCCGTTACCGAAATGGTAGCTGATTGCTGTGCATGGTTGTGGTATTCGATGGATGGGATGTAGTGCGTTGCCTGTAACCCAGCGACATCGGTGGCGGGGGGGGGGAGGGGGGGAGGGGGAGGGTGAAGACTCCTTCCTCCCCTTTGGATTACAACGGAGAATCTGCTATTGAATTTAGTGAATTACCTTTGATCCTGTCATTGAGATAGCTCGGATGGGAATTGTCATTCATGATATAAACTTTCACGGAGCAACCGATTCTCCCTTTCCCTCTGATACCACAAGCGCTATTCCGGATCAATTCCATACGATTCGTCCAAATCTGGAGAGCACAGCTTATTCCGATTGCGGAAAAAAGCTTTGTCCCAGTATTTCAAATGTTTTCTTCGAACGCGCGGAATATCGAAGGTTGAGAATCGGACGCGGTGAACCACTGACAGAACGAGGACGCTGTCGGAAGATCGTAACCCTCGGAAATAAGGTAGAAAAAAGGGACATTTCAAAAGCAGTATTTAGTTAAATTTATGGTGGCAAAAAATTGCGGGTTACGACCTTCTCGCCCCCCGAACCGTGTGAAATCATGAGCTATGAATCGACGATCGTATATCCCGTAGTTAATCAATTATCAATTAATTCGTTCGGTAATCCCACATATGAAGCTTTATGAGCTTACGGAACGGACTATACGTTACACCTCTACCTATACGCGGCGATTCACGCTATACGATGGTGCACTATACCAAGATTATAGGTATTCGCTACAGCCGGTGGCTTGCACGCTGTTTTCGGCCTGGACGCGTAAGAGAGATTATCATCATCATCCCTCGAGTGAATAGAAGAGGTGTGTGTCTGCTCGCACAACGAACGAAAAAAGAGAAATCGGACGAAGAAAAAATGAATAGAAAAATTTCTGTATCCCTAAAGCCGTGGAAAATGTACGTCTGAGTATAGCTTACAATTTTTCACAAGTACATTCGAATCTGATTAATAAACTTTTCATCAATGAATTACGATAAAAGAATAGAGAGAGAGAGACAGAGAGGGGGAGAAAGAGAGAGGACGTAAAAGAGAGCTTTATGATTGATGTTTTTTCTGTAATTCAAAGTAGGGTTCGAATAAAAAAAAAGAAGGAAGTTGAAGAAAAAAGAAGAGAAGGAAAAGCTTCGGAACGGTAGCGGGTAAAAATCTGCCGCAGGTCTCCAGCCGCGGGGGCTTAAATAAGCGGTGATTGGTAGCGGTTGGAATCTCATTATGATCAGGAATCCGAGGGCCGTACTTCCTCACAATGGATAGTCGATTTGCGTGTTAATTTCCGAGACCACTGTCGCGTACCTTTAATCACCGCATATCCCCCCTTGTACACGTGCATACGTCGCGTCGTATACCGTGAGGGTAGCTACGGACGTCGTGTTCCCTCATTAAGCATAGAAACGCAGCATCTGGAAAGCCAATTTCACGATGCTACGCTAATCTTGAAATATTCCCACCGTTCTTATGTTTTATAATCAGGTGGGAAATTCAACGAAACTCAACGGCGTCGATTCGCGTCGCACGCAGCGACGATCCGCAGTAGTAAGAGTCGCCGATAGGGTCGGACACGATCAAAGCGACTGGAATATCAAACCCCTGTGCTCGTGACGTTAGACTTCTATAGTTACAGATGTGGTTGATAACGATTCATGAATTTCAACTTTGGCTTACAACCATCGATGCGGACTGACAGAAACATGTCTGACCTGTACTTCGCACAAAGTACACGTTACACGTGTTAACGATTCAATCAAAATCTCTATGGTTACGAAATCTTTGAATCGACGATTCGGTCACATTTGACGTGATTGAAAAATAACGCGAAATTAAAGATATCGCTAGGAGTATGCTTTGATGTTACCTCGATATCGTTCCCTGTGAAATTCGAGTTTCGCGGAGTAAATTTTTCGGTTGAAGTCTTCTGAACTCTGAGAGAGCATTGCCTGCTAGCAGATCGTACGAACATGTGCGATGCATTGGTAGGAGATTCAGGTACGTAAAAAAAAAAGGGGGGGGGGAAAGAGAAAAAAAAAAAATGTGGGGTGGCCGCCGTATGTCTGGATTGCACAAACAGATTTCAGATTTTACGGTAAAACTCCACGACTGTGAAAATATAATGCCCGCTTTGATGTGGATGAAGCACAACGATACGAGTCGGGAGTCGAGCGCGCCCACACCGTACGCCGTATTCGCTATTCCCGGGTCTTCTCCGCTCTCGATTTTTTTTAGTTTTTTTTTCCTATCTTTTTTTCTCGCTTTTTTTTCCATTTTTGTGTGTTTTTACGAGGAAAATAAATGCGGTATACCTATGGAAGGGAAATGATTGAATGGTACGATTTTGAAGCGTAACTTTGTATAGCCACCTACGCAGCAAACTCTTTACAAATACAGAAATACGAAAAAAAAAAAAAAAAAACCACCAAAAACCTGATATCAAAAAAAACAAATTCTAACTTTCGATACCCTCAAGAAAAAGGAGAAACCGATATAGTTATATGTACGCAATATCCGCGCAATATATTCAATTCTGCAAACTGAATTTGCCGAAGGTATAATTTGTCGTTTAATTTATTAGAAAAACTTTTCTTTCAAACGCGTTGACAGAAACGAAAGAGTAAGTATTAGTTATATACATTTATATAATTGTATACGTACGTACAAGGGATATTTTTGTACCGATCAGTAAACTGCAGAGAATTAATTAATGGAAATTGACGTACCATTGAACTCACCAGCGGGTAAAACGGACGACGGATGGGGCAGGGGATGCGGGGGGGGGGGGGGGGGGAAGGGGGGGGGGCGTAGAGGAGAGTTCGGTCGCTTTTGAATTTGTTGATTTTTTACCAAACCCGTATACATTATTCACTGCTACTTGAGCCTCTATTGGCTCTCATTCGATTGGTTTTCCGCACTCTTACTCTGACATAACGTTTGTTTGCATTTGTGTGTTTGTCGCTCGTCAGTTATTTGAATTTTCAACGAGGCAACGACCACGTACCGGGAAAGTATACATTTTGTCGAATATATTCGTCCTTAATGTCGAATATTATTTATAATCATCGTTATTCATACGATTGGAAAAAAAACCGAAAAAAGAGAGAAACAAATCTTGGACCACTTCTCGAACAGTTCCTTCCACTCCGGGTTTGTACGTCTGCAGTCGTTTTGAAAGTTGGAGTATAAACTTGCTGCACGGCAAGAGCCACTTAAATCTATTGTAATCCAACCCTCGGCCACTAATTTTATTTAATGCCAAGAAGCGACCTGTCCTGTTTATTCAGCGCCCAACCTTCATTTACCACCATATAATTTGCTGTCTAGTTTCGGCGGTCTCCACTTTTCACTGCCGACCTTACCGTGTACAGCTATACGTACAACGTGTACGTTACAACTATATAGTTTGCAGTGTACGGTAAACCCTGTGAAATTATTTGATAATTTCAAACGACTCTTCCGTGCCTCGAATTCACCGCCAAACTAGGGTAATTAACACCGTACTCCAACCGCCGCATACCATGCCATATGTACACGTGTACATACGCTCACTTTACTGGCTATGTATTCGAAATTAACAGCGTCTGACCCTGCGGAGGTCATTTCTGCGTCTGAAGATAGCGCCGCCAAATTCGTTCCACGCCGTATTTAATCGTTTGATTCAAGAGGCGATTTTGCGCACGTGTAAAATATCGCGCGTCCGTGCAACCCGTGGCTTCTCGTTCGCCTTGGTAATTTTTTTTTCATCTCAAATTTCATCCTCTGCAAAAATAATAACGCGTACACACAAGTGCGATGAGAAATTATTAGCGAGTCGACGAAGCCGAACGAGGATGGGTGAAAAATTCTTACAAAGTGATATTGGAAAAGCGTAAGATGATTTGTACCTGTATTCGAGTAGGTAAGGCAATTCTGGTGGAATTGCATTCGCTAATGTAATGTACCTTGGTTTTCTCGTGGAGTCCCGAGTCTCGTTTCTTGTATAAGGGAATGGAACAAGAGGATATTTATATAAAACGTAGTTTTCTAAGAGGTCTGCGTTATACGTACCTCTGACAAAAACCAGATTCTATTATCTCTGTTTTTGAGGTAAAATGGGAGCGGAAAACTATTCGTGTATGGGTATATAGACAGTCGCGTCTGCTTTCCACGAACACCGTAACAAGACGTATTGAAACTATTTATAATCGTGGTACGTACTTCCGAGTTATTTGGCTAAGAAAACCGCCTCGCCAAGCCATTCGTTTCTTCGATTATCCGTAAGTTTTATTCAGAGCTTTTTGGGCCATCGCCCAAAAACTCTTCTCCGCACCCCACGCGCGATAAAACGCACGTTCACCTGCTCCGGTGGATCAAATCGCAGGATTTTCTAACTAAGTAGTTTAGCCGCTCGTCATACCCGCTTTACAACTCAAATCTACTCCGAGCACCGTTTGGAATTACCAATCATTTGCATGATAATAGTCGAGTGAATTTCGGGGACGAATGAAAGATATTCGGTATGTACCGGAGATGATAAAATCACTGAATTAACCAAATAACTAATCATCGGTGATATTTGATTCTCCGATATTTCACGGAGAGACGATCATCATTAGCCAGCCGTCGAAAAATGAGCTTAATTAATTTCGCGTTTCATTAATTAGTCGCGAGCGCCATTTTAACTCCACCGCCGCGCATCGATCCGTCAGATACATGGGGGGGGGAAAAAAAAAATAGAAATAATTAATTTCAATAAAATTCGAAAAACCGACAGTGTCACACCCGATGGAAAACACTTCTGCGCGTAACGTGGCGCGTGACAACGATACCGTTGATAATACAGACGTTCCGGTTGAACGAGAAATAAGAGGAATACGATTATGGCGTGGCAAGTGTATTATCGAATAACGTCGAATAGAAAGACGAAATCAGTCGTACGCAAGCTTCTGGTTTTCCCATTTGCATGCGGGGCCCTGTAAAGTAGATAGGTATTTCTACTTTCCCGTATCCATGGCAACACTCCAAACCTGAAACGGCAAACAGACACGCTCTGAACGGGTCAAAGGAAAAAATTACGGATTAATTACAGGCGGATTGAGATCGCCACGACTCGTGCTTTCCACGGATGAAAATCTCTCGCTTTCAATGTCTATTTACATGTATATACATATATATATATATATGCATGTACGGTATACCGTCTACGTATATATTTACGCATACCCGTCTACCTTATAATTCATCTCTTTAGCAAACGCGCGAATCGCCTGACCTCACGATCTTTCTACAACCCCCATTACGGAGCACTTACGTTTTTAAAAGTATAATTCAAAATTAACGCGTCCCTAACCCGTCGCCCTTTTCCATCATTTTTTCGATGCTTAACGGGGAGAAAAAAACATTTTCCGCGGTCTGGCGAACGGTAGTATTTGAAAATACATTTTTTCCCACGTTATACGCTATCTTCTTTAAACAACGGGTTTGCGGATAGAAGAAAAAAAAAATTTTTTTTTTACACTCTACCGGTTACATTCGTTGAAAAAGTTCGGCAAAATAAAGGGGAAAAAATTGCAACTTGGATTTTGAAATAACTCGCGTCCAATCGTAGCGCAGTATAGTCGAATAATGCCGCGAGCGATCATAAAAATACGTATTACATACACAACGCGAACCTCCTTTTATTTCATTCATTTTATTTATTTATTTATTTCGTCATCACCCTCTTCTTCGTAACTTCAAATTCTTATTCATCGCAATTTCAATACGTTCAGTAGTCGAATGCCCGAAATCCCTCCCTTCCCTCCCCCATCTCATTATCGACGGCATTGATTCTACGTAACCCCTGATTCTTGTGTGCATGCAATCCCTTGGGACAGTCACACCACAGAGTACGACTACGGTATATACGGAAGGGAAAGTGAGAAATAGGAATTCGATAATGTATATATGTGTATATACGTAATACATACATATATACACATATATATATATATATACGTAGGTAACTGAAGCTATAGCCACATAGAGCAGTTCCAGAGATGCAAATCTTTGAGCAAAGCTGATGATATCGTGGTATTGTGTCGAATCTCTCGCCGTGCTCGGCTCTACAGTATACGTACGATCCAAATACTGTAGGTGTAAATACCTGTTATGCATGGGCATGTGGGCGTACGTCTGCAATAGATTCCCGCGATATACGTATACAGGCGAATCTATACGGTATTACACACGCGTGTACGTGTACTCGCAAAGCTCTGGAGAGCGCAGGAGGCGACCTATTCAATGGGATTCAGGTTGCTGATAGAAATGGATTCGATGCAACAGCACGATGGTTATCGTAGGTGCAATACGCGATTGCAATACACTTACCAACGGAATTACAAAAACTCTGGTCGGCGGGGGCGACGGCGGGAACGACGGACGACACGACAGACCGAAGGCAGTCGCTGACTACATCGGCGAGGCGCGTAGTAACGTACCTGTTACTAGCGTCGCTGAGTTACCGATTCGCTTACGTCCTTCGTGTATCTCACTGCCGGCTTTATTCAAAAGTAACTTCCTAGTTCCCGTGAGCTCAAACCCCGGCGGCAAACGGCTGCACGTAAAAAGTTGCATCGAGTCGTAGGAACGAAGTAAAATCCGGAGGTGGATCGGTGACGAGATTTTCCCTCCGATAACCCGGAAGTTATTCATCGAATCTATTGCGTTTAGAAAAAGTGGTCGGATTTTGGTTGAGAATTTCGAGATGTTGGGGGGGTTTTTTTTCGATTCGCGTTCTACTGTAATCTGAAAATTGTATAATTCGTTCATAGTTTGGAGAATCGATCTTTTCAATAAATCTCTTTCTTCTTTCTCGGAATCAACTGAGACAATGTTTCCGAACTGAGTTCCCTTCGTTAATTATATTTATAATTTATACACATTTCGCGTAAGGAGAGTTACGAAAGCTGAAACGTAGCGGAGCTTTAGCGAAGCGTGTAGGGAAAAAAAAAAAAAAAAAAAGGTGTATTAATTACATTAATCCGAAGCGAGGAGAACCCGAAAGTCTCGAGTTCCAGAGTCCGGAGTCTAGACTGAAAAAGAGTTGAAGGATGCACGGTAAATACGAGGTTATGAGTTTAACGTAATTTTTATTACAACACGCACGAGTGATGAATAAATGAATGCGAAAAGTAGTCGAGTGCTACGAACTCCTCTGAAATGAAATAAGCGGCTAGGGGGAGGCATGTTAAATGGCACTAATTAAGTAAACAAAAGAGCGATCCGGTCGGTACAAGTAACGGAAATGAAATAAACTGTTCTTCCGGTTCCTACTGAATCGGAGTCGGAGCTACGTTGGAGTTCTTTCGCTTCCGCGTACAGAGTACACCCAACCCGGCGCGGCGGTACCTATACATAAGTATACGTCCGAAGTGTACGAGAAGGGGAAATTAATCTCCCGCTAAGACAATAGATTCGGGGCACCCCTACACCCCCGACACCCCCCCTTTCGCCATTCGAGCAACCGGCCTGCTTCACAGAGATAACCAGGATTAGTATAAGGGAGACAAGATGGACGAAGAGAGAAGAGCACCGGGACCGACACCGGAACACGCTAACGTCAACCCCTCCCCCCTCGCCTCCCCCTCTTCCCTTCCCCCTCGCCACCTGACGCAAACACTGAATTATTACACGAGATTTATTACACCCGATGTGATAATTGTCACCGCTAATCATTCAACGCGAATCTCGAAGATGATAGAAATAATGTACAAATATAACAGAAACTTCTTCCAACGTGACGTGATAAAATTATCGTGGAATATAAAGTACAGCTGCGTCGAACTTTTCCTTCCATCTCTGCTTTCGATTTCTTTTTATTTGATTTTTTTTTTTTTTTTTTTTTTTTTTATTTCAAGTAATTTTCTCTTAATCTCGGGGTGCATTCAGAGCGAGTAAGTTAAAGTGCGTTTTCCCTAGATTGGCCGCAGAGAAAATTGGCGGGTACTTTTCACCGTTCAATCATAGCGGGGATTGGGTATTTCGTTGGTTCTTTTTATTCCTCTACATCCTCTTTATTCCGCTGTTCTTCTTTTTTCCTTTTCGTTTTCTTTTATCCGTCTACTTTTCTTAGACTCAAGTCCGTCCGTGCACTCTGTCTTTTCGCTCTTATCCCCGCGTCCGAGCTTTTCTCACCAAGGAGAGTTTTACGCTCGGTTGCTCTCGCGCCGGTTCTCGCGTCCAAACAATCCTCACTTCGTCATCCTCCTTTTTCTCATCCTCCTACTTATACTCCATCGTCGCTTCGTTCTCACCGCCATTTTTTCCCTTTTTTCCTTTTTTTTCTCTTTCGCAACCCCCCCACATGACAGAATTTTCTGACGGAAGAAAAAACAAGGTTTCCTTTGAAATATAAAGGAAGGAAAAAAATGGCGATCGTCGTTGAAATTCTCATGACTACCTAATTATAAATGAACAGAAAATTTTCGACCCGGTGTCACTTCCCGGATCGTTGTTATACGTCGAAAAAAATTGAATGGAGCTTGGTTCGAAAATGACGAGAGTTTCGCGAATTTTTCGAATATCAAATTACCTCAATGGAAGGATTTTCCGAGTCATACATGAACTGGATTTTAAAAACCCGACACGTTCCGAATCAAGTCAGGTTAGCGCCACCTCATCCGCGTACACGTGAAGTATAATTTTTCTGAAAAATATTACACCGCGCCATGTTTGAAAAAGGAGATAGATATTCCAGCGGGTAATACCTCGGGTATTACACTACTGTTTGCTTGATTTTCATTTGAAAAGCCGAACAAACAATGCTACGCTTTTCATCTCTTTCAGCTGAGGGGATATCTAAATTAAAATGAAACTTTTAATCGCGTCAGCAATTATGTCCATCCCCCTTTTTTATACGGACGTAAATATACGTATTACTTTTAACCCCGAGCTACGGACAACCGGAACGAAGAATAAGAAAATAAATTTCTAGCGTTGCCAACGTGGTACACGAGAAAGGAAATTTTTGATAATTTTTAAAACATTCATTTTTCAACCACGTTTCGCTCAGTGTATGCATGGGTTACCTTTTTTTCGAAGCAGACGCCATTTTTTTTTTGTTTTTTGTGGATTACGTCCTTCTGGCTATTACCCCTCGGTTTATGAATCGGAATTCTTACATATCCTGCGCGTATACATAAACGAACACATCGATAAAATTTGAAATTTAAATTCATTCGCATCGGGAGTTCGTTTTTTCACGTAGTAGGTAATATCGGGAATGGTTCTTACGTTGCGATGATGGTGATGGCGGTGGTTTTCCGTATTTCCAACATAATATACACATATTCTCTCTTTTCTTTATTTTTCTTTATTTTTCATTTTTTTTTTGCGTTTCTCCTCTCTTCTCTCAACGATTTTCCCGACTCGCGGCTCCTGGTGTTTCCTTCGGGCTTGTATAGCTAGTAAAGTTTTAGGGTGTTTTGTTTCATAATTCAGTCAGACCCACCCCATCCACCATCTTGGATTTTTATCTACTTTTCGTTTTGCAGTTCGTGCCGAGATTTAGGGAAAAACCGAGAGAAGTGGAAGGGGGAAATGGCCCGGAATTGTCCAGCGTATCCCGCAGCATAAAATCCCACAGAAATACTAGCTTCCGAAAGACCGAAAGTCCCTTTCCATTAGCATATAAGGGAGGTCTCCCTCGTCGGCTCTAAGCTGGCGCGATAGGTAGCCAAAAACTTTGGAGAGAAATGTACACGCGAAATGTGAGGCGAACTCCGCAAGTGTAGGTCAAACCGGTGCGTGACGAGAACAAGGAGAACGACCCCCGTTCGTCTGACGATAATCGATGGCATTAGCTGTGCGTCGATTCCGCATCGATGATTTGAGAAACGAAAACTTTGCGATCATCGTACAACGCTTCGTGAGGTTGTATTGTATTAATTAACGACGCGAAACCCTTTCGCTCGAAGTTTTTCGTATTTTTTAAAAAAACTTCTTCATCGGCTCCTTTCGTATTCAAATATATGTATATGGTATAATTTTGCGGTCGTTAGGTAATCAAGGTGGAAAAACTAACTTCCGAGTGGTATTGTATATGTATATGAATTTCATATTAAAAGCAAAATATTTTACGTTGTCGGCGTATACCTATAGGTATGAGGATAAGGCATAAACGAGATACCTAAATAATAAACGAGGTCTGCAGAAAATCTCGAAGCTTCTTACCTCCCGATGCGAATATAAGGTGTATAAAATGTTTTAAACGCATTTCTTTCTTCCTCCTCTCGACGAGCATCGCCTCGCGCAAAAGTATGAATGCTAACGAGCACGTTTACGCGAACACGTAGTTTATGCTGTGTACATGTCCATCACGTGCGTTACATCTCCAGGTCATGTAAGACCCATCCCGCTGGATTGATGATTTTTAGTTCATACGATCAAACCGAACTGCGTATGAAAACTATATTTATATCTGAAAGATTCTGGAAGTGGATAATCGTCCAACAATTACGAAACTCCCGAGTTCGTCCGGGGGCTGAAGATTAAAGGGAAAATAGAGGGAGCGTTCTAATTTCCTCAAAAACAGGAAGATAAAGAGGAACGCGAGAGGGAGGGAAAGATGATAGCGGGGTTTAGGTATAACGAAAATCGCGAGGATTTCCAAGAATCCGTCTCCAAAATATTTTCTCATAATTCTTAACCCTGCGAATAACTCCCCGCGAATCTATTAAAGTAAAATAAAATATTCGAATTCTCTCGTTCCCGATGAAATACGCAACCAGTTGCAGAAACAATCTCGCGTCTATGACCCGTGGAATGAGAAATCCGGGGCTTTCTACCGTCTCGTAATAAAATATAAACAGTAAAATTGAGTAGCTACCGAAAAACAAGCTTCCGATCCCGTGTCACGTTTTCATCGGAATAAAATGAAACTGTCAAAAAGAGCGATGAAGCAGTGGAGATGAACACAAGGGAGAAAGGGGTGGAAAAAGAAACAGGGACGATCCGTTCCGAAGCTAGAGAAATACGTAATATGAGTAACGAGAAAACCCGAAAGAAATCCGTCAGAAAACGACTCGCGCTCACGTCACTTGGGAACACCTGGATACTTGGCGCGAATCTCAGAAGGTATGGAAAAGTTGTCGGTCTTGTATTTGTAGCGGAATTTCAGTCCGATATGAAATCAGGCTCGTAAAATCGTTTGAACCTCGAACGCAATGAGATGACATAAATTTTGTTCATAGTTCTTCTTATTCGGAACTAGAGGGTTTTTTTTTGTTTTTTTTTTTTTTGGAGCAGAATTGTTTATTAGAAATATAACTTTCATATCGTACGCGTAACGGTGAACTCGTGATACCGAAACAATTGAAAACAAAAGAGATATAAAATAATAACATCCCGTGCAAAGCTATAAGGTAGAAAAAGGTATAGAGAATCGATGAGAATCCCATATCGAGAATTGGTATGGTAAAGGCAGTTTGCATTTCTTCCCGTTGTCTCGGACATATATTTCCGGTATTAAGTACATCTGTGCCGATATTGTCGTCCCTTTTATATATTTCTCCCCCTTTTATCATGTTTTTGTTTCGCCCTCTTCTCTCCCTGCTTTCTAACCAGCACGCGTCTACCCATTCCGTGAAAATGTTGCCGCGTTCAGCGTCTCCTACATACACCGTACAATGGTACATGATGTACAGTTTTCACTAGCGAAAGAAATAAACAATCTTCAAATTCGATCAACTTCAAATGACGCGTTTGATAGGGACAAGGTGGTAGGGGGAAAAAAAAAAAAGGCTGAATTTACGGGGCGCGGGAATCAATAACCCTGAAAACCAGTGGAGTCGAAGCTAATCCCTCTCCCGAAAGTAATCAAGAACCATTGATACGCGAAAGAAAAATCACCCGTGCGAGTATTATACCTATGTATACACAGAGTTGCTGCGGAGGGATGGATAGCGGGTGTCTTCTGCACCCTGCAGCTAAACAACTTACGGGTAGAGGCTAAGGGTCTGATTGTGAGTAGGTACGGAAACTTTTAGCACCCCATGCTCGTCGAGGAAAATACACCATGTGCATTTAATGAGCTTTTGATGGTCGAAGAAAAACCTTTATGGGAGCTGAGAGAAGAGAAAAATACAAAAAAATCGACACGGCCTGATTACATTCACTCTCTGATTCATGCTAACAGCGCCAAGAATTTTATGTAATGACCGCGATAATGCAATCCCGAAAAAAAGCAGATCGTTCGAGTCGAACGTTTTTTTATTCGCGCGCAGACTACGGGCCGTCATTTTATTCATCATTCGATGAAAACGAGAGGCGAATAGGTTTCCCTGGAAATTCGTTTGGTTCAAGGGACTCGACTCATCCGCGCCCAAATTATTTTTATTCTTCGTCATTTCGAATCATCAATTCCTCTATTATGGGCTGATCCTGTGCCTTACTTCGTTCCGGTTCTCCACCCTTGATAAACAAATACCGATAAATAAGCCTTCTACACTCGGGCTGTAAAAAAGCTTCGGAGCAACTTCGTTATTGCTACACAAAATGGAATTAACGGGGGGCGAATCCTCTTCTTTGCCCAGTGGTCCACGCGAAGAACAGTGTACGCAGAAATGGCCACAGATGCGAAAAACGGCCTTTAACTCCCACGCGCTCAACTAAACCCCGAGCAACAGCGAGGCTGAAAAAAAAATCCAAGTACACTCACTTACGCCGTCTTGGAACATGATCTGTTCAAAGGGATTTCGAGTACTTGGAAAAACAAATTGAAAGGGCGGATTTTAAGTTGAAAATATCAAGATTGGAGGTACGGGCGCGTACGTTATCTCTACGACGAGACCGGAGATCTGGTAAATGGAGGTCGTCTCGAGCGCGTTACCATACAAATCTTGTTTGCCAGAGGTTAAGTTTAGCGGAAGGGATGATTTCCAAGTACATCGAGATTATCTTCAATATACATGGAAGCGTGTGCATAACAGGTCCGTCGGTTGAACCGCAGATATCTGCGGGGCGTACATTATACGTGTTGCGGTCCGGAGAGTTCCAAGTGTTGCGAAATAGGTAAATAGAAGGAGAAGGGGTGTAACGTACCCATGGCGAGAGTAAAATATAGAATCCTCGGGGTGAAAAAGAAAAAAAAAGAAAGAAAGAATGTTCACCGCGCTATATTAAAATAGATTACACGCACTTTTGAAATAGATGGTTGTACAGATCTTTGGAAAATATGTGTTTGTACAAGCCTCTCTTTTCACACCCTATCACAAACAACCACTCGTCCGGTACGCACACACTCTAATTTCCAACGTTATTCATACGGGGATATCGAGTTTATCAAACTTGACGTTAACCCCCTTTTCTCTCTACTTCACACGACCCCGAAAATTTCACGTCATCCTAGCCCGTTGCTGTTGCTGTTGCTGCAGATATCACATTTATATATGTACGTATGTAGATACACGCGTATATTCCACCCTCCGCGCCCCTTGTAATATACGCGATACCCTTTAAACTCGTAACTTGACCACCTGAAATGATTTCCTCTTCCCTCAAAACACCCCATTTCACTGTATAACAACATTTTGACCGTACACGTCGCGGGGAGCGGAAGAGGAGGGACGGGGAGGAGAGGGGCGGGAAGGGGAGAGGAGGGGCGAAAGCCTCAAGGCTACACCACTTCCGTATCGGATGGTGAAAAAATGTTCCACTCGTGTTGAAAATAAGAACCGCAATAAGCGGCTTAATCCGCGTGGATTTTTTAACGCGAGACAAACGTCGACGTCGTTCACCGCGTGAAGGAAAAACAAAAAGGAAATCCCACGCGCGGAAGTGTTCTTTTTCCAATGGTTTTTTTTTTTTTTTTTGTCCGCGGGCACGTCGTATAACGTCGTAATCCTTTACCGTTCGTGACGCACCCCGCTTAGGTACCTGTATTTTGCGAACGTCGAGAAAAAAGCTTGGCAGAAATCACAAATACATATAGGTGTTCGCCGCACGGAGGATGAGAACGCGGATGTCGAGTGGCGAGAGAGAGAGAGCGGAGGGTCGGAGGGAACCCGGAGTTTAACCGTACACATAGCCGTGTGTACGATATAGATAAAGAGAGAGAGAGAGAGAGAGGGGGGAGAGAAAGGGAGAGAGAAATGTGAAACACGGCGTAACAATGCCAGAGGGTTTAGCTCTAATGTGCGGGTGGTGAGGGAGGATCGAGTTAATGCACGTCGAGAGTCATGGGGTTTAACACACCGTGAACAACACTGCACACGGCCCTTCCCGTGCAAATTCTGAAATTGTAAAAACGACAATTTCGGGGTGACCGTATACCGATTATTGCACGTATACACCCCTACACGTATACGCGCGTGGCTCCCTTTTTCTGAACGCTCAAGTGACAAGGAATTCGAAACCCAACTCGACGCCGTTTTCAAAGCCTTTTTAAAAGAATTTTGAAAAATTTGAAAATTTCAACTTTTTCTCGTTGCAAAACAAAAAAAAAAGGCACGAAAACAGAGTTAAACTATTGATCAGATCGGTCGCGATTTAGACCCGAACTATCGGTACACGTATCGAGGCCTCTGTCGTCGGAGGGGCGACCGCGAGTCAAACGGAATTCACGATTTCATTTCAAGGGCTATACGCGATGTAGACACTATGGATGGGTCTGAGTGAAGTTGCGTGGTGTATACGCTGTATATCGGTACATTGTGTGTATGTAGGTACATAATGTATACATAGGAGGTGGGTGGTTGGGGGGGTTAAGTTCATGAGATTGGTACAGGGCACAGTTTCTAGTTGCACGGAGGGTTAAGTGGCCAATATTGAACTACGGCAAATAAAGCTTATTTTCGATTTCCATCTACGTACGTACCTAGGATACGCTTCCGCCGTCGAAGCCTACCTTCGATACCCTCCGATTAGATATATTGGACTAACGATAACCGAGTATGCAACTGTAGCAACGTATACGTATGTCGTGTACCTGTGACGCCTCCTTGAGAAACGCGTGCTCTTTCGAATAAAATTATAGAATGCAAAGAACATGCAAATAACTCCATTGATTCGTTCGTTTTCTACTTGAAATTTCCATTCGATAGTCCACCGCAATTTTTCTACCGCATCAATTTGTTATTATTATCGCTAAAATTTTTCGTTATTGTACCTTTTTTGTTTTTTATTTTTATTCTTCTCCCGTTGCCATGGACGAAATTTACCAAGCGTACTTATACCTATATAATGAATAAAAAGAAAGAACGAATATCTGTCGTCTACCTCTTTATATTCCCAGCTTGAACTCTCGAGGAATTTCTCTCCCCTCGGCCCCCCACATCTCCGCCCTAACCCACACCACTCGTAACGTTGCAGTTGGGATGGAAGCCAAACCGTGGTCCAGAATTCGAAAAAAGGCTCAAAAAACCGAAAAAGAAACTAATCATCGTAGAAAGATACAATAGAGGCGTTTTCACGTTCCAAATATCAAAGATGTAGATGACAAAAATGAAAAAAAATGTATCAAAATATCATGCGAAATATTTACAGAACTCGTACGTGGAAACGTTGTTAAATTAATGAAATTTCAATCTGCATTGATAAACTATATATCGTTCACGTTTAGTTTCCTTGTACCCAGGTAACACCCGAGCCCAATGGCACTGTAAATCTAATTTCCGATATGGTTTCTCTCTCTATCTCTCTCTTCGCGGAATGTAACCTTTAGTGAAATTAATTTCTCTGAAGAGTGTAGGTACTCGACTCGACAAATATTTCGGTCGATGAATTATTTTTTATAATTCTTCTCCCGTTTTTCTCCCCCATTGGAAAAGATGTACGGCTGAGCTTTCAAAAGTCGATGAAAAAGTGAAGGAATTGATTTGGATATAAGTGAAATGGAGAACTTCACGTTCAGTTTCACGTGACTATGTATTAAGCACACTATAGGTATATTATATATATATATATATATATGTATATCAGGTATCGCTGTTTGTAAGACGTTCAAATGAAAATTCCAAACCTTCCGCCTTCTTCGCACCCCCGTATGTGTATAGCGCGACGAAGGGTCACGCGCAAATTCTTCGAATCGTAACTTTATATCCTTGTGACTTTGGATCTATATGACTTTGTCAAACACCCTCGGTAAAATTGTCATCTACTTTATGCGATCTCCTATAGAATTATCAATATCTTTCTTTCTTTGGCATTATCGAATGGAAAAATCGATGATCATATAACGATGTAGAGTAACAAAAAATATTCGAAAACAAATAGATAAAAAATTACCGTTATTAATATACATACATATATACATTGAACCGCACCTGTGCGATACGCACGTCGGTGATGGTGACACCTGAAGTTACGTATAAGAGTGGATAAAAGTATCGTCACCCTGAACTTTGAATTATTCAGGTCCTTTGGAAAGGCTCAAAAGAAAAAAAAAAAAAAGGATCGTGAAACTTTATCGAAGCGAATCTACTTTGCTGACTGGTATTTGTTGACTTAGGTCTCAGAGGTTGAACGAGCAGTCTAGGGTGGATCAGATATTCCTGAAGTTATTCCTTTTTATTCTTCCTTTATGTCCCCCCCCACCCCCCACCCTCCCTCCCCCTAACACCGTGGAGTCCCGTCTGTTTGACGTAACGTATATTTGTATTGTATAAAGGGTGAAAAAACGCGTGACGTTTTGGGGTTAACGTCAGTCAGTCAGAAATTAACCCTTGCGGAAGATTTGTTTCTATTTGCTTTTTTTTCTCTTCCACCCTTGAATAACGTGCGTATATTTTTCGTGCGTGAAGTAAAAATGCATTATGTATATGTATAAAAACGATGCGATACTTGAAGAAGAAAGAAAGACATGAGATAATACGCGCAAGAACGGATTATGGTATATTTGTTCGTGTAGGAAGGGAGGGATTTTTTCTGAAATTTCTGCAAACTTCAACTTTTAATAATGCTATTCTTAATTTTGTATTTCCAGGTTCCGCACTGATGAGGATTGTTGAAGTTTACAAAGAGATACAAGAACAGGAAATGAACATCGTGAGTATTCAACTTCTTTTTCTATTTGTCATAAAATTTTTTTCATCGGTATTTTTTAATGTTTTTTTTGTAACTATTTCATCTCGTTTTAATAAACTGCATATAATATAATGTTTTTGTCCTATCCGAAAACTACTTGTGCCGGATAACGAGGTCGTACAGCTTCTACTACGTGTGGGATAATTATAACGTAATAAAAACCACGAGGAAAAAATTAGAGCAAAATGTCATAGAATGTGAAAAATTCACGAGCATGCGGCAAATAATAGATAATATAAGTATGTGGAGTATATTGAAATTTTTATCGTATAGTTACAACCCAGAATTGTATCTAAAGAGAAAATATGCGATGAACGCGCCATTATTATTTTATTTAAATGAACTTCTGCGGTAAAATAATTTAAATAAACTTTCCTAACGCAATTAAAAGTACCGAAATTTATGCGGTGAGCGTGTAGACTGTAGGTGCAGGATATATATAGATATATATGTACATATAAATACATTATGTGTACATATATAATACATGAAGCGCGAGAGAAAAAAAGCCGGAGAGGTGTGAAAATGTGATTTGGCGTTAACTCACGGTTCCGCTCTTGGAATATTAATTAAAAATTAGAGATTTAAAGAAAAAAAAAAAAAAAAAAAACGAGAAAAAGTCAAATATACATCGTCATTAATCTTGAAATCCAAAGATTAAAGATGATTGATCGAGCGTATAAAATGTATGGAAAGCGTTGAGGTATTAATTTCTGTCTATACATGTTCTTTCAATTTTTCTCGCCATAGATATTTTAATTAACTGGGGTGTAATTAAAGCGGATCGATATCCTCCGTTAATAGGCAGATATAACCTGTATAAATTCCTATCGGTACCTTTCAATAAATACGTTTTGACCCGATCCAAATCTATACGGGATTTAATTAGAATTTCCAACTTCTCACACAGCGATAATCAACGTATCAGCCCCACTCCTCCTCCATTTGAAAAAAAAATATTATTTCCAATTTCAATGATGGAATTTCATAAGATTTTATGAAAATCTGGATTCATTAACGTCACTTTTTTTTGGGTCGCTAAATCGTATCGAATAGTTTTTATCTAGGTTTTTGTATGACGTTTCGTTACAGTGAAAATAGCCAACTAAAGGTTCCCATGACAACGGTTTCCATGGAAACTGTTGCTATGCCACGGTTTCCCTGGACACCGTCCCCATGGCAACCATTGATGAAAATATGAAAAATACTAGCGATTTCTACGAATACACTGATTGTCACTCATCATCCATTTGAATCGAATTTTCAACGAAAGATTATGAATGACGAACCGCACAAGTGCAACCGAAGCCAGATAGCGAGAAAGAAAATATAAATTAACTTCATCAAAGGAAAAAAAAACCTACGATTCTCTAATACTAGCGAAAACGACGAGCTTCAGGGGAAAGCCTTTTCAATTAAATCAGAAAATCTCGTAAAAACGTCAGAGACACCCGTTAAAAGGGACGTATAAGGGTGAATATTACACCCGACGCTATGTACATATATTTCGATTCCCCCTTCCCTCGCTATTCCACAAGACGTGGGAGACGTCAAACCCGGAGTAGTAAAGATTCTCCCTCTTTTTCCCCAATTTCCTTACCACCTAATCTATGTTTGTACATATATGCTCACAGCTTATACACACATGTACATACATACGCACGGTATATCGCGGAAAATTATTGAACTGGGGAAAAGAAGCTTTTTGATCAAAAAACAAGCGTCAAGAGTTGTCGAGGGTGGATCAGATCCTACTTTGAATTAATAATTACACGGCAACGAGACAAATAGAGGGAAAAAGCTTAGGAAGCATTCGTTCCATCAATCCAATTACATTGTCATTTACCTCTCTCCGAAACGAACATAAAAAAAAACTGTACAGTTTACGCAGCTATGAGTGTTACGATTGAAGTGATCGTGCGGGGAAGAACAGGGATAAAAATGGTCGTAAAGAAATACGTATATGTATTAATGATAATAACGATGCGCGAGACGTAACGGCGGATTCTAATGAATGTTACGAGATCGTTATCGTCTACGTTATCGCGGAGTATAAAAAATCCCGTACGAAAAGGAGCGTGTTTCGTCGGTATTTTTCAGCGGGTGGTGGCAGATAGAAACGATTGAGAATAAAAATTGAAAATTAAAAATAACCGTTGCAACGATTGTTTTAAACATTACCGTCGCACTTGTCTTTTTTCCATACTTCCGTATGGAATTAAAAAGGAAAGGAAGAAAAAACTCACTAGACCAAGCGAGAAGAGAAAGGAAAGAGCGTATAGAGTAAAAAGATGGGGTCGTACGAGGTATCCATAAATTTCTAATGAATCTATGTTTCTGCTGCGTAAGCTTTTTTCTTCTGCATACCTACATTCTTTCTTTTAAGTTGTATTCGCTACGTTCACTCGGACGTACGGATAGATAGATAGATAGATAGATAGACGGATGTATTTGTGTAGGTCCGGTTAGAGGAGGAGATATTTTACCGTGAAAACCTTTGGAAGGAAGCCAATCATGAGGCTTTTGAAAAGAGGGTGGATGTATGTAGAGGGTCTCTATACTCAGCTATTGGTATATATGAGAAAAGAAGAGGGACGTGGCGAGGAAGAGAGAGGTTGAGGTAATCCAATTAAAAGAGGGAATTAACCGATGTAGACACCCCTGCAGCACCACGTCTACTATATACCCTCTGCTATGAATCTGTATACGTATATACGTATAAACAGTGTAAACTCCATTTCCACCGTCTGTAG